>NC_037328.1:12764225-13065788 GCF_002263795.3 Bos taurus
CAAAGAGGGCTGTGGTGGACACTTTCTTTTAGGCTCACTTGTTCAGTCACACTGTGGGGAGGGAGGGACACTACCAAAAAATAACACTGGCGTGTGCTCACAGTGCCTCAGCCACACTGGGCCTGCCCCCACTCACAGCGCGTGTGCCCTCCCTGTCCACACTGCTCAGGCTCTAGGTTGCTCCACCGGGAACCGTCTGAGGCCAGTTCTGGGCTGCGTGCATCTCCCAGGTCTAAATTGCTCAGGTTCAGGCACTCAGGTAGTCCTCAGAGGAGCAGACTTGGTTGGGCCTGCGTTTTGTGCCCTTCCTAGGCCCGAGCAGCTCAGGTGATGAGGTGTTTGGTGCATGTGGTCGCTGAGACTTATCACATCCCCCGTCCCTGACACTCGGTTTTCTGGGTGTACAACCAGCGCACCTTTTCAGGCTGATGTTGACTGTCCAGAACCCCAAGAAGTCTTAGCAAAGAAGCCTGCTTGCACTTTGGTAGATAATATCTCTCTGGGGCTGCAATTGCCCCCTTCCGGCTCTGGCTGCCTGTCACTGGAGGGGGATGGTCTGCAGCCAGTTATCTCTGTTCAGTCCTTTGTTCTGTGCAGGGGCCTGGTGGTGTCTTAGGTTAGGGCTGGCTTTGCGCATGGTAGCTATCCCACAGTCTGGTTTGCTAGCCCAAGTTAGTTCCTTCAGATTGCCCTCGGGGCATTCAGGTCCGGTCCTTACTCTAAGCCATGCAGCCCGCGCCTCCGTGCCCAGCCCCCACTTGCTAGTGGTGGGTGAACTTGTCTGTGCTGCTTTTCTGTTGGGGGAGTTACCAATGGGCTCGTAATCTGTGGGGTTTAATTATTTATTTATTTTTCCTCCTTGTTATGTTGCCCTCTGTGCTTCCAAGGCTTGCCACAGACTCGGCAGTGAGAGTGTTTCCTGGTGTTTGGAAACTTTTTTCTTTTTAAGACTCCCTTCCCAGGACAGAGCTCTGTCCCTACCTCTTTTGACTCTATTTTTTTCTTTTATATTTTTTTTCTACCTCCTTTTGAAGACAATGGGCTGCTTTTCTGGGTGCCTGATGTCCTCTGCTGATCATTCAGAAGTTGTTTTGTGGAATTTCCTCAGCGTTTAAATATTCTTTTGATGAATTTGTGGGGGAGAAAGTGGTTTCCCCGTCCTATTCCTCAGCCATCTTAGGACCTCCCCCATATCCTTATTTTTAAATGATGGTACTTATTAGACCACCTTCCCAGTGGCTCAGGGGGCTTCTCTAGTGGCTCAGATGGTAAAGAATTTGCCTGCACCAGATTTGATCCTTGGGTTGGGAACCTTCCCTGGAGAAGGGAATAGCTACCCTCTCCAGTATTCTTGCCTGGAGAATTTGATGGACAGAGGAGCCTGGTGGGCTACAGTCCTTGGAGTCACAAAGATTCAGACATGACTAATTGATTAACAGATGGTTCCACTGTAAAGAATCCTCCTGCCAATGCAGGAGATGCAGGAGACATGGGTTCAGTCCCTGGGTCAGGAAGATCCCCTGGAAGAGGAAATGAAAACCCACTCCAGTATTCTTTCCTGGAAAAATTTCCTGGACAGAAGAGTCTGGCAAGCTATGATCTATGGGGTTGCAAAGAGTCAGATATGCTTAATGACTGAGCACACACACTTTGAGATCTATCTCTAGATCTTTTGATTTATCTTAATAAAGTATTAAAAATTATTTGGAATTAAGTTTGAATGATTTCCTGTACTATATTTTGTATTTTATTTAAGTATTAAAAATTCATTCTAGAAAGGGTTCATAGGGTACACAAGACTGCCAAACAGGTACCTGATATAATAATCAAGAATTTTTGGTCTATTAATATCTTTAAATTGGAGATGAGCAGAATATCAGGCACAAAACTTTCAAGATCACAACACAAGTTAAGGGATAGACAAGAGAATAAGAAAAAAAAAAAAAAAAAGAAGAAAGAAAATCTGTTAGCCGTCAAAGGAGAAATGAGAGAGGAGTGTTATAAACCAAAAGAAAATTCAAGAGAAGATAATTTCAAGAGAAGCTTTTAAGAATGAGGGCCTGATCAAAAAAAGCAAAATGTAGAGAGAAACCAACATGTGTGCAAAAAGAGGAACGGTTATTAGATTTGGTGATTTGCACAGAGGAGGGGATCTTACTGTCTACTGAGCTGTCCATAGTTAGGTGGTATTAGGTGACACAGTGCAGCTCTATTTAACATTTAAAGATCATGTTCTATTCCTTAGTTCACACTCATCTAAAGGAATAAAACTGAAAAATCTGCTGGAGCCAGAGTGATTTAATTTTGTGTATGTCGAAGTATATTTTCTTGTTAAGATATAATTTCCCACACACATTAGTTTTTTTCCACGGGAATGATTTGCTTTACTCAAAGCATCAGGTAAGATTCTGTATTGGTTTAGATGATAGCAGCCATTTCTTATTACAACTGATACTCAGGCCAACCTCCAAAATATCTCCAATTAAAAAAGTGCCACAGGGTCTGGCAAACTTTCCTTATGGGTCCTCCTTATGATTAATTCATCCATGAGAAATCGTTTTAAAATAGAAAAAAACTCTGAATATCAAGTTAATTCTCCTCAATGTCTTAATTGGAGTTTTTTCACTAGATTTTTGTTTTTTATTCATAGGAGTAAATGTAGCATACAAATGACACTGAATGTTTTGAATATAAAGAGAATCTGAAAGAGAACCTTAAGGCAAGAGAGAAAAAATTTCTTCAATTTTACTATGCAATTAGAAGATGCATCTAAAATTAAAAGCAAGTAAGTTCAAAACTTAAGAATATATATATGACATATATGGGCTTCCCTGGTAGCTCAGTTGGTAAAGAATCTGCTTGCAATGCAGGAGACCCCTGTTTGATTCCTCGGTTGGGAAGATCTGCTACAGAAGTGATAGGTTACCCACTCCAGTATTCTTGGGCTTCCCTTGTGACTCAGCTGGTAAAGAATCCGCCTGCAATGCGGGAGACCTGGGTTCGATCCCTGGGTTGGGAAGATCCCTTGGAGAAGGGAAAGGCTGCTCACTCCAGTATTCCAGCCTGGAGAATGCCATGGACTAGGGTTGCAAGAGTCGGACATGACTGAGCAACATTCACTTTCACTTTCTTTCACTTTCGTAGGACATATGTAACATATATATATATATTTGTATTTAACTTTGTAAACATGTATTGTCAAATATCTGACTCAAAATAAAAATTGAAAATATATTTTGTTGTGTTTAAGATTAGTATGATAGATTACTCTGGAGACTTTGAATAATTTACATTAATCATATTAACTCTTAAAATCACATCAGTGGGCAATAAAAATTATCCTCAAATATATCAAAGAAGCCATTGTTTCCATGATAACATCTGCTGCTGCTGCTGCTGCTAAGTCGCCTCAGTCGTGTCCCACTCTGTGCGACCCCATAGACGGCAGGCCATCAGGCTCCACTGTCCCTGGGATTCCCCAGGCAAGAACACTGGAGTGGGTTGCCATTTCCTTCTCCAATGCATGAAAGTGAAAAGTGAAAGTGAAGTCGCTCAGTCGTGTCAGACTCTTAGCGACCCCATGGACTGCAGCCTACCAGGCTCCTCCGTCCATGGGATTTTCCAGGCAAGAGTACTGGAGTGGGGTGCCATTTCTCTACATTAGCAGAAAGAGTTACTTATGTGTGTGTGTACATATATATATCTACAAATGAATAAATTATAATGAATTTTTTTAGAAGTTTTGCAAATTTCAGATGTTTTCAGGGTTTCCCATTCTTTAAAAATTGCAAGAATGATAGTACTTATGAACCTATTTGCAGAGAAGCAATGGAGACATAGGCATAGACAACAGACTTCTGGACACAGTGGGGAAAGGAGAGGGTGGAACAAATTGAGAGAGTAGCATTGAAACATATACATCACCATTTGCAAAACAGATAGCTAGTGGGAATTTGCCATATGATGCAGGGAGCTCAAAACCAATGGTCTGTGACAACTTAGAGGGGTGGGATGGGGTGGGAGACAATAGAGATTTCCTGGGTGGGGGTGACATGTGTATACTTAAAGCTGACTCGTGTTGATATATGACAGCAACCATCACAATATTATAAAGCGATTATCCTCCAATTAAAAATAAATAAATAAAAACAACTCAAGAATAATAACTTATATTTCTACCAAGGACAAAAATAGTTATAACTATTACATAGAAGGGGCCTCTTGCAATGTTGTGCATGCATTCTCAGTCATGTCCGACTCTCTGTGACCTCATGGACTGCAGCCCCCCAGGCACCTCTGTCTATGGAATTTTCGAGACAAGAATCCTGGATATGTTGCCATTTCCTTTTCCATTGCCATGCTGATAGATATTAAAGATTAACACAGATCCCTGCAGAGTTTCACCTCAAAGCACCTTTTGGATTAAAATTAGCATGGCAGTCCCATTCTGTATCATTTACCAAATTATATCTCTTCTTGAGAAGTATGACTATTAACTGTGAAGGAAAACTGTATTCAAAGATTTGTTGAAAAGAAGAGGATATCACCATACTAAAGATTACAAAAGTAAATACATCTAAGTAATTAAAAAATAATGAAGAGATGAATTTAAAATTAAATAAAACATCTTTATGATACAAATTTTGATTAGGTTGACATTATAATCTTTGTTATAAATCATATTGGTGCTAGTAATAAGAAACCTACTTGTCAATGCAAGAGACATTAAGAGATGCAGGTTCAATTCCTGGGTTAGGAAGGTCCCCTGGGGTAGGAAATGGCAATACACTTCAGTATTCTTGTCTAGAGAATCCTACGGTCAGAGGAGCCTGGCAGGCTACAGTCCATAAGTTCAAACAGTGAGACACAACTGAAGTTGTGATTCAAACAGTCAGACACAACTGAAGATATATGATTTAATCATATATCATTTTATGGAATAGAGAAAAACAAAATGTAACTCTCAGACTTCTGAACAAATCAATACTTACAGACTTGTCCAGAATTGTTCACTTTGGAGCTTAGAGCAATGATTTTTTTGAGTACACATATTTCTATGTACAGACTGTGTATGATTTGACTTTGTGCTCTCTCTCTCTTTTCTTCTCTTGTCCCCTGACTGCAAAAAGAATGGTTCTAAAAATATCAATATTTGAATTAGCATAAGGAGTTAGCAAAATCTCAACTGCCAGGAGCAGAAGAAACAAGAGTGTGCTTGCTATGTAAACACATCTGCTTTGTAGGGCTCGGAACAATGTCTACATCATAAGTTTGTTTTGAATGTGTATCACTTTGTATATATCAGGGACAGACAAAATCCACAGAGAGGAAAATGCAACTAACTTTATTAAACTGTTCTAAAATCAATCATGATTTTATTTCCTGAGGCAGCTCAAGCATGACATTGACATAAGTACTGATAGAAAAAAAAAATGTTGAAACTGGAAGAAACTATATGCTCTTAACTTTAAAAGAGTGGTTGAACCTCAACATACAACTGACCTAGGCACTCTTTAAAGTGATATTATTGCTCAAATATACACATTTTTCCCATATGAGTAATTTGATAGGTCTGCTTGACCTATTAATTTCAAATAATAGAACGATTATGGACCAAAATGGCTCAAACATTCTCTGAAATCTGATTTATGGCAAGATAATTGTTTCTATAAATCCACACATGTAGAGGGCTTAGACCATGGCTTGCTGTTTACTAAAAACTTTATAAATACAATTTACCATGATTATTATTACTGTTATTATTACCATTAGTAAACTAAGAATCATTAATGTCAAGGAATTCAACAAGTCATGGAACATTTGTGTTGAGAAACCTCATTTACAGGTGGCTGCCTTCTACTTGGATTCCCTGGTAGCTCAGTGGTAAAGAATCTGTCTGCCAATGCAGGAGACAGAAAAGACGTGGGTTTGAACCCAGGGTTGAGAAGATCCCCTGGAGGAGGAAATGGCAACTCACTCCAATATTTTTGCCTGGGAAATCCCATGGACAGAGGAGCCTGACAGGCTAAAGTCCATGGTGTGGCAAAGAGTCAGACATGAATTAGCAACTGAGCATATATACACACATGAACATGGCTTCTCCTTAAATTAGCAAGTTTCTCAAAATTAAACTTAGTGCTACTGCACATTTTGTCCAGATAGAGTAGAAATATAAAGAGGAACAAATAGAAAAAAATAAAAAGAGGCCTGAGAGAAATATTCAAAGGAAAACAAACTTTAAAATTAAGACTTTAAAAAAAAAAAAACATGTCAAAGTGTACTTTGTATGATTTAAGATAACAACATTACAAAAGGGGTATAATATCCCATAAATTATCTTATCAACTGAGGTATCTATTTCCTGTTATTTCGGGCAAGAAAAACAGCATTAGCTAATCATTAGCTGTACCTGTTCTAGCTGATTCTTTCTCAGATGCTGAGATTGAATTTAGTGACAAGAAAAGTACTGCAAATCAATGTTGCCGTATGAACCAAGTCAATAAAAAGAAAAAGGACCAAAAAAATACACTCATGAAAATAACCCACATTAAAGAAATGCAATAGCTAAACTTTGGAATTTAGTTGTCACTAATATATGTAAGTAATGTCATTAATACCTAATGCCTTATTTTGGTAAGAAAAATCAGTGAGTATGTCAGGCAGGATAATCAACACATTAATTAAATAGCATCATACTTTCTTATTTGCTGTCAATAGCAGTAATGTGTTTCATTGAATCAGTTTCATCTTACTTCATTACTGCCTTCAAATTCTTAGTAATAGTAAAATCATAACTGAATTTTACATAGGTGTGTGACATTTTTCATTTCCTCTTTGTCTTAATATAAGTTACCTGAAAATTTTCACGTAACTTTTTAAGTAAATTCATAAATTGCTAATTGACTTATTATGCTAGTAGGTTTATTTTTCTTTCACAGAAGTCAACACATCTGGGAACTTTCAGATAAATTTGCTGATTATTCTTTTATATATATATATATATAATTGCCTCTCATATATAATTTATAACTGTGTGCTATACAAATGGTTATATCTATCTTTTAAAATATATTTATTTTAATTTTTGAAAAATAAAACAGAAGGGAAAAAGCCATTTGAAAATACTAGACATTTTGCCATCATTTTAGGGAACTTTTTTGAAATGAATGCAGGAATATGTATCAAAGGGAAAGGTCTGTATTAATTGAAAAGATAAATCTAAGAGGGGCTATAATTACTGTAGGTATTTGTAGAATCATTATATTCATTATATACTTAATTTTTCTACATGGTTCTAGGTCTTGTAAATATAATTTTAAAAGAGGGAACTTAACTCAGCACAGGAATGGACTTCCTTCATTCCTTCCTCTTTTTCACCTTCCTTCCTCTTCCGCTCCTTTCTTCCTTCTCTTGTCTATTTCTCGCTTTCATCTTTCTTACATCCTACCTCCCTCTTTATCTAACTTCCCTTCATTCTTTACTTCTTCCTTTCATTCTAAACTTAAATTCATTTGAGGAGATTTGATAACTTTATAAATACACAGAAAACAAGTAATTGTAATAATCGCAACACATAAATATCAAGCACAACTATCACAATATTCATATTGATTTTCAGAGGGAAAATTATTATTAAATAACATGGAATGAGTGACTAGCAGTAGTAAATTGATTCCATTTCTCACCGTGTTTTTCAAATTACCTGTAAATGACCACATGCAAGTTAGCAAGGTGATTCCTGGACCCAAAGACAATTGGACACTGTTACCTCTAAGGTACTTTTAAATTCTAAGATTTCATGTGCTAAGAATTCCTGTGGTACCACATTAAAATCTTCCTAAAACTCTCCAAAAATAGAATGAACCAGCAACTTTTATAAGTTCATTTTTATGCCTCTGTGAATCCTATCCATTGTTTTCTATACATAGTTTCTAGTTCTTTGGGAACACATTATCTCACAATATTTTTGGTAGTTGTTTTACTAGTATTGTAATTTGAACTTATCCTTTTTCTAAAAGTCTAACTCAATGCACATTTTTGAATAATCCAACCAGCTTATGAAAAATTATTCAACTAACATGCTTTATTCATTCCATTACTCAGTATTTCAATAAATATTTTAAGCATGTACAACATAACAGACCTGCTTTGCCAACTTAGATTAGAACTAAATTTGTGCCCCACTACCTTACCAGACCAGACAGTTCACAGACTAGTGGGAAAAAGTAGACAGTATAAATGATTTTAAGTGAGTGTGAAAAGAGGTGTGAAAGAAGTTATAAAGAATAAATCATATTGCCAAAGTTAAGCTGATACTTTTAAAGTGAACAAAATAATTCTAACAAGAGCAGATAATTGACTTTAAAATAGTGTAAGAGGTATAAATAAATCATTGTAAATAGATCTAAATCAGGAATTAAAGGATATACAAATGATGGATGAGACTAGAATGTATACATAAATCAGAACCTGGATGGATTTATATATTTTTATAAGAAATGTGAACTTTGTCAATGATATAAGAAATTACTATTTTTAAGTAGAGAAATGACATAAGTACATTCTAATTTAAAGTTATTTAAAGTAGTATGACGGAGAAGGCAATGGCACCCCACTCCAGTACTCTTGCCTGGAAAATCCCATGGAGGGAGAAGCCTGGTAGGCTGCAGTCCATGGGGCCGCTAAGAGTCGAACAGGACTGAGCGACTTCACCTTCACTTTTCACTTTCATGCATTGGAGAAGGAAACGGCAACCCACTCCAGTATTCTTGCCTGGAGAATCCCAGGGATGGAGGAGCCTGGTGGGCTGCCGTCTATGGGGTCACACAGAGTTGGACACGACTGACGCGACTTAGTAGTACTAGTAGTAGTAGTAGCTGCTGCTGCTAAGTCACTTCAGTCGTGTCCGACTCTTTGCAACTCCAGAGACGGCAGCCCACCAGGCTCCTCTGTCCCTGGGATTCTCCAGGCAAGAACACTGGAATGGATTGCCGTTTCCTTCTCCAATGCATGAAAGTGAAAAGTGAAAGTGAAGTCGCTCAGTCGTGTCCGACTCTTGGCGACCCCATGAACTGCAGCCCACCAGGCTCCTCCATCCATGGGATTTTCCAGGCAAGAGTACTGAAGTGGGGTGCCATTGCCTTCTCCGAGTAGTAGTAGACTAGTATGATAAAGCATGAGATATCAGATAGGGGACAGTGTAGCCAAGGTTCTCTTGCAGTAATTCAGGTCAGAGCTGATGAAGTCTAGATTGAGACAGAAACAGTAGCAGCAGAGACTTGGGGCATTTGGACAGTGAGCTTTGCCAATTTGCTGGGTAGAGGGAGTGAAGGATAAGGAGGACTCCATAGTACCTTTTCAAGTTCCCTTATGGGGGATGAATAAATGATAGCATCATTCACAAAGAACCCCCTTCTTAGTGAGTGAGGTAGATGAGGAGAGGACAATAAAGTGTTGTACAAGGAGCTTCTGAGATGCCCATGGATTATGTATGATGGTGGAGGAGGGATAGTCAACATGTCAGAGGAAGGGAGTGTTTGGAATGCTGTAGGGAGACAAAGCATAGAGAAATATTTAATATTTGAGCTGTGGAGTCTGGAAGGAGATCTTTCAGGGGAAGCATACAGCTAAAGAAAAGAAAAGGTCCAAGGAGAGAGAGCACTTTAAACACTGTGACATCTACCAGTGAGCAGATAAAGTTCTGGGCAGGAGATGGAAAGGCCTCAGGAAAATACAAATCTATTATAATAGCAACACATAGCAGGTGCTCCACCTCTCAATTTCCTTGAAAATAATAAGAATTCTGTATACCTTTGATGCATTGTGTATGTTATATTTCATATAATCAGGATTAGGAAAATGATTTACCAGATTTCAGAAAGAAAAGAAATATGGAACCCAGAGACCTATCAAATGGAGTAATTCCTTTACCCTTATGTTGGTAGCATCTGGAGAAGGGAAAGGCTACCCACTCTAGTATTCTCGCCTGGAAAATTCCATGGACTGTATAGTCTATGTAGTCACAAAGAGTCAGACACGAATGAGCAACTTTCACTGTGGTGGTAACATAAGGGGTTGGGAAGATCCCCTGGAAAAGGGAATGACTACACACTCCAGTATTCTGGCCTGGAGACTTCCATGGACAGAGGAGCCTGGTGGGCTACAGTCTACAGAGCCACAAAGAGTTGGACATGACTGAGTGACTACACTTACTTACTTCCTTATGATGGTAGCATACCACCTACAAAAAGGCAGAGAGTAAGTGACCTAAATATTAGGAGTTGAGGAGTTCAGAATAAACTCATTATACTTCACATGTTTCCCAAGAAAATACTAATAGTATTATTGATAATAAAGATAATAGCAATCTTATTTTTTTAATTTTTATTTTATTTTTAAATTTTACATAATTGTATTAGTTTTGCCAAATATCAAAATGAATCCATCACAGGTATACATGTGCAATCTTAATGAAAAAACACTTAGTGCTTTTTATTTGTTGGATATGATGGCAAGCACTTTATATATTTCAACTCATAAAATTTCATAGTAATTCCATGAGAGAGGAACTATATATTTTCAATTTAATTGATCAGAAAGCTGAAGCAGGAGATGATAAAAATGTTTTACCAAGTTTATACTGTGAGTTAGCCAGTGACATGGAAATTAAACCTGAGCAGTTGATCCACAAAGGCCATGTCCTTAACCACTTTACATACAGCCTCTTATTAATAAATTTATAAACTAACAATTTCCCTCTAGTGTTTGCAATTTGTATGTCTTCATTAATTACATAATTATGATGCAATTACTGCACCAATATAAAATTATGTAATAATAAAGACAGTAGCAAGGTTGACAGCAACTCTATAACTCCCATATATTACTAACACTTATTGAGGTGGCTCAGACAGTAAAGAATCTGCCTGCAATTGGGGAGACCTGGGTTCAATCCCTGGACTGGGAAGATTTCATGGAGAAGGGAACGGCTACCCACTCCAGTATTCTTGCCTGAAGAATTCCAGGAACAGAGGAGCCTTGCAGGCTATAGTCAATGTGGTCACAAAGAGTTGGACACAACTGTGACTTTCACTTCACATACCCACATTGAGTACAATATACCAACTTCTCCACTAAGGTTTGCCTATGTTATAATAATTTGCTAAGTAAGTACTCTTATCACTCATTTTTTTTATCAATAAGTAAAACTTGTTTGAAGTATTGTAAATGAAAACTTTTAAGTGGCAGAGCCATGGTTGAACTCATGCCTTAAAGCCTCAGCTGGCTTGCCTGGTGGCACAGATGGTAAAGAATCTGCCTGCAAAGCAGGAGACCCTGGTTTGATTCCTGGGTTGGGAAGATACCCTGAAGGAAGAAATGGCAATTCACTCACTATGCTTGCCCGGAAAATTCCATAGACAGAGGAGTCTGGTAGGCTACAGTCCATGAGGTCGCAAAGAGCCAGACCACAAACTGAGCAAATAACACTTCACTTTCACTTCTTAGTAGTGCATTCTACCCTGAAGTAATCAGCAAATGCCGCACACAGGGCTGTGTCTTACTTTTGACGTGTAAATTACAGATATAAAAGCAGAATTTGATGGAAAAAAATACTGCACACCTAAAAGGAGGTAATCAGTGGTAATTTAGAGCAAACAGTGATTGAAGTACCTGACACTCTACACAGACTTCATTAAATAGCACCATACTGAGTGGCTAGAAAGGTAGATGACACAGGGCAGTAACCCTCTGACTCTGTCTTTACACTTACCTCATCATGCTGTCATTACCTGTTTAGATGTCTCTTGCCAATGGTCCAGGGTGCAAATTCTAGATATCAAGGATCATATTTTCACCAAAGGGTAGGGTAGGGCCAGCACATAAGAGGGGCTTTGGAATGAATTAAAACATTGCCTAGATACATGCATTAGCTATATGATTTTATTTTGTAGTGATTTTTATGCAAAAAAATTACTAATGTCATTTAAAGTTGTACTTATAAAAAGTCAATGTAAAATAATATATTTATGATCTTTTATTTCCTTAGGAAATGAACATATTTTTAAAAAGTGATTCATTTCTTCAAAATTATTTTGGTAATATAGTTTCCTTTCACTTGCTGTATTTTCCCTTCTTTTCTTTCATGTCCTTTATGTTTTGTAGTTATAGCATCTTAAACACAATTATGATGAAGTAAAAAATATTATTTAATAGTTACATAGAGTTCAATCAATTTCACATTTTTTCAATGACTACCTTGAATGTCAAAATCAATAAGATAAAATAACATTAAGAAAACCAAAATAATTAGAACAATATCCAGTCAATATTTGTAAAGATGTTTCTTGAGAGTAAAAATTTATCTTGTGAAAATACAGAAAAATATTAAAAGATGAGAAATGGAAGTAAATGTAAAATGAATAGAAAGCAGCCTATATGGCTAAATTTGTTTGGAAGGGAGCTTTTTCAGTTCTTTTATCCAAGTGTTGCATGAATCCAGATTCCTGAATTTGTTATTGTTGTTCAGCCTGTAAGTCATGTCCGACTTTGAGACCTCATGGACTGCAGCATGCCAGGCTTCTCTGTCCTTCACTATCTCCTACAGTTTGCTCAAATGCATGTTCATTGTGTTGGTGATGCTATCCAACCATCTCATTGTTTATTATCCCTTTCTCTTCCTGCCCTCAATCTTTCCCAGCCTCAGGGTCTTTTCCAATTAATCTGCTCTTTGCATCATGTGACCAAAGTATTGGAGCTTCAGCTTCAGCATCAGTCCTTCCAATGTATATTCAGGGTTGATTACCCTTAGGATTGGTTGGTTTGATCTTCTTGTAGTCCAAAGGACTCTCAAGATTTCTGAATAGGTTCTATATAAAGGTGAGCTAATGCCAGATACATGCAATGTGGGACACAGATATTGATTAGCTAGTTAGTGCAAATCTTGTGCTGGGAATGAACCACTTTCAGTGTAGTTAATTTAATTTGAAAATTTTACAAGCATCATAGAGTACAATTAAGATGAAAATTCCCATAAAATAAGAATACAGACTTAAGCTATTCTCATACCCATCAGAATTCCATACTTCAAATGCCACATACTATACCTTTAGGTTTTTCAAATTATGGAGTAAATAATGTAAGACACCTAGCATGTCTTAGGAAAGTACATGCTATAAATGAAAAATTATAAAATTCACTAAAACACTTGAAGTAAAAATCCCCAGTCTTTATATTATGAATTAATATTTTAATCATAATAGAAAAATATTTCAATATAAGATGCTTGCTGATGTTTAAATATTTGTCACATTCATATTATGAATTTGAAATTAATGACTGAATGCAAATACATATATATTTTTCATTACTATATAATAACATGTAATCATATGTATCATCCATGACATTAAACAATTTAAAATATGATTTATATATTGTATACCCTTATTAACTCTATTAATAATCTATTTCTATTTTATATATTTTATAAACTTTCTTACAATCAACTTTGGAGTCAAAAGTTATTGAATTATATTATTACTGCATTATTATTGTATATAATTCAATGTATTCATACTTATATATACACTTATATTTGTACACATAGACAATCACATACAGGTACTTATAATATATGAGCCTGACAAATAATAAGAGAGCTGTGAAACATAATGGCTTTTAAAATTTTTCTGGTCATTGATGTACATCACTTACACTTTTCATTGGCAAAGCAAACCACACAGTCAACCTACCAACAATTGCAGAACAATATTTTCTGTATGGTAAAATATTTTAAGAGGTCATATCTCTTAAAATCATTTTGATAAGGAATAATTAAAGAAATAACTGGTTTCTTGTGAAATAAATTATTTAATTTGATACTTTAATGAAGTTTTGCCCCTTTGTGTTTTCTAAAGTTTTCTTTTGGGCTTCCCAGGTTGCACCAGTGGTAAAAAACCTGCCTGCCAATGCAGAAACGCAAGAGACTTGAGTTTGATCCCTAGATTGGGATGTTCCCCTAGAGAAGGAAATGGCGACCCACTCCTGTATTCTTGCCTGGGAAATTCCAGGGAACAGAGGAGCCTGCTGGGCTATAGTTCATGGGGTTACAAAGAGCTGGACACAACTGAATATTTACACACTCTAGCATAGCATGCTGTAAAGAAAAACTCTAGTATTTTAAAAATGTGAAATATCAAGTAGAAATGATATAACTTTAAGGAAATTATGTGATTACAGTTTCTTGAAAAGGTAAAGTTGTGGTCCTGGAGAAGACTCTTGAGACTACCTTGGACTGCAAGGAGGTCAAATCAATCAATGCTAAAGGAAATCAATCCTGAATATTCACTGGAAGGATTGTTGATGAAATTTAAGCTCCTATACCTTAGCCACCTCATTTGAAGACTCGGACGCTGGAAAGATTGAAGGCAAAAGGAGAAGGAGGAGTCAGACACGAGTGAGCAACTGAAAAACAGGAACAATGCCTGGTCAAACAAGTGGGTTTCTATAGTTGCTTGATAATAGGTATTCCTTTGCTGGTGGGCTTCCTTTGTGGTTCAGATGGTGAAGAATCTGCCTGAAATGTGGGAAACCCAGATTCGATCCCAGGATCAGGAAGATCTCTTAGAGAAGGGCATGGCTACCCATGCCAGTATTCTTGACTGGAGAATTCCATGGACAAAGGAGTCTGGCAGTCTGCAGTCCATGGGATCACAAGAGTCAGACATGACTGAGTGACTAACACTTTCACTTTCACTTGCTGGTGAAATCTTTATAGCATCTCTGCCAACCATCCACCCTCTGTTTTTCTCAATTTTTCACATTTTATTCTTAAACAGATATTCCTTATTTATTACCTCTATTCCTGCTCCTCTTTCCATCACTATTGCTACAATAGTTCAGAAAAATTCCTGGAAAAAAAAAGAAAGAAAATATGGATCCAAGTGGATCCAAGTATAGCATTTTATTAATGTACAGGCTATTAGTTTCACTTTTCTGAGCAAATTCTATTGAGTATTTCTGATTTATGTGTGTGTGTATAATGGAATAATATGTTTATGTATATATTAATGGCAGAATATACACATAAAAGCCTAGCAATTATCAGCTATTCATTAGGGTCCAATAAGTTATAAAAGTTGAATATTCACAAAATAAGAAGGTTCTGAAGGAAAACATTGCTTGTAAAAGATTGCTGATCAATAATTTGCTTTAGTTTAATAATTTATAAAATGATTAAATATATTTCATTGTTAGAAATGATATAAAATATTTCTCCATATGTTTTCAAGAGAGAAAATGTGATAGATTGACAAGTCTCTACTTAATTTAGAATTTGACTATTTCATCCATCTAATGATTTCCATAGCTTCCACAGTAATGCAGTCTCTTAAATTCAATGCTTGTTAACTGTGAATTGTCCACGTATCTTGACAGGAGGAAATTAAAATTAGAATTTCCTAAAGGTTAGTTAATGATGGATAATAAATTTTGTTATGCAAATGTGAACTCCACCAAAATATTTAATTTTCCAACAACCTTTACTGAGCTAGTAAATTAAAATGCATCTTCTATTTACAGTGTTAAATTGTCAGTCAAATTGAGTTTTCAATAAGAAAGACATATGAGTTTTTACACATATACTTAATCTTTTCCATTTGGAAGCCTCTAGGGATCTAATTTTAGTTTTTTGAGGTATCTTTTTAGAGTTTAGATACAAATATAAAATATATTTTACCCTGAACTAAATTTTTCTAATGCTTAAGGTAAGCAAGTGAGTTAGTGATAGTCACTTAGTGGTATCCGACTCTTTGGGACCCCATGGACTGTGACATTCCAGGATCCTCTGTCTATGAAATTCTCCAGGCAAGAATACTGGAGTGGGTTGCCATTTCCTTCTCAAAGGCTCAGGAATAAATGTGACATTCTGGAGATTTATACTAACTGATACAATCCACAAACTTTCTCCTTGTTATCTATAGTAACTGACTCAATTTATTCATTTTAATTTTTATTCTAGTTCTTTTAACACAATAATGATAGAAAAATCAACTGATAGGATATGAATTAGTCACATTTTAAGGTCATGCATAGTAGGGATATTACACTAAAAGTATCTTTCTGTTCCTCTTTCCATCCAAATGACTCTAAATTTTTAATTTTCTTTCATTATTTTTTTCCTTTCTCCTTATGCCTCACATACCTCTCAGAATTTATCCCCTTCTGACTCAATCTAAAGGGGGCTAGAGATAACTTATTACAAAGCCAGACTATTTAAATAGCAAACATAAAAACAAAGGGGAATAAAAAACAACCTAAAGAAATAGTGTAATAAGTCACCAAACATCTAGGAACCTTTGATCATAACATTATTGTGGTCTAATACTCAACATTCAAAAAACTAAGATTGTGGCATCGGATCCCATCACTTCATGGCAAATAATAGGGAAACAATGTAAATAATGACAGTCATTATTTTCTTGGGCTCTAAAATCTCTGCAGGTGGTAACTGTAGCCATGAAATTAAAAGATGCTTGTGCCTTGGAAGAAAAGTTACGATCAACCTAGACAGCATATTAATAAGTAGAGATATTACTTTGCAGACAAAGGTCCATCTAGTCAAAGCTATAGTTTTTTCAGTAGTCATGTATGGATGTGAGAGTTGTGTTATAAAGAAGGCTGAGTGCCAAAGAATTGATGCTTTTGAACTGTGGTATTGGAGAAGACTCTTGAGGGTCCCTTGGACAGCAAGGAGATCAAAACAGTCAATCCTAAAGAAAATTAACCCTGAAAATTCAATGGAAAGACTGATGCTGAAGTTGTAGCTCCAAAACTTTGGCCACCTGATGTGATGAGCAGACTCATTGGAAAGAACCTTGATGCTGGGAAAGATTGAAGGCAGGAGGAGAAAGGGATGACAGAGGATAAGATGGTTGGATGGCATCACGGACTCAAAGGACATGAGTTTGAGCAAACTCAGGGAGATGGTGAGGGACAAAAAAGCCTGGCGTGCTCCAGTTCATGGGGTCACGAAGAGTCAAGCACAACTTAGTAACTAAACAACAACAATATTAAATTTAAGTCTGAGTTCCCCAGGACTACAGTCACACCCATATACACATTTCTCCCTCTGCTCCCCAGAAAACATGATGATTATGTTTTATTTTATTAGAGAGTTCAGTTACCTTAGTCCTTTCACTACCCCAAATGGGAGATGCTTTCCCCAACAGCTTTGCACAACATGCAGAGGACACCTTGATCTATTAGTCAATATTTCTTTTATCACTATTTTCAGGGCTTCAAAAGTTAATATATAGCCTTTAAGTTATTTAAATTGCCAAAGGATCTAAATTATGAGAACTCAAACTCTTTATACAAACTACTCATACTTTGCTAAACTTGTAAATTTTGAAACTTTATCCTGTGTTGTTATAATTAATAATCTTTTCCTTTATGTGATGATTTGAAAGTTCAAATCATGAATTTGCAGGTATAGTAATCCTTTTTTCGTAATTGAGCTATGGGATTATTTAATAGTTGCCTTTATAAATGTATGTATGCCATTAACTTTGTCACATAAGGCAAAATTTAGTATCTAAGAGAACACATAGTCAGAGGATAGAATTAAAATATGAGATTTGCTAGTGATTTCTTTGTAAAGTCAAATAATTAATTTTAAGAAATAAAGAACAAAACTTTTCCTTAGCTTCCCACATCATGCCTATACTAGGACAGAGGTAAGCATGACAAGGCTATTTACTTCCTTAGAGACTATTAAGTATATTTTCACCTCCATTATGTAGATTTTATCTTCCATTGTCCTCTTTTTATATAGTCTGTATTCTCTGAATAATATTTTACTTCTCTTTCTTTTTTTTTTTTTTGGAATGGCTTTGTGTAGGTTTGTTTCTTGTTTTTGTTCTCTTCTTTTTTTTAAATCTTTGCTTTCCCTGCCTTCTCAACTTACTTAATACTTAGCTCGACAATTGTACATGCCTTTTGTATTAATAACTTACACCAGCAACACTTAAGCAACTTCACACTTTCTACTTTAATAAGTTATTTTCCCTAATATTTTCAGATACTTTTAAAATGAACCTCAAGCAAATGCTATCATAGAATAGAGACTATCATAGGAATTTTACCCATGTATATTAAAGTCCTTTATATTAATATTGTAAGTTCATTTCATATGAGAAGAAACATTTCCTCAAATATTCTGTTAATGGGGATGTTGGGATCTTAATCTCAGGTGTATTTGATTCCAGGCCCCAGAACTTTTTATTATTTAGATCATTAGTCTGAATGATACAACTAAGAGTCATATATGCGTCCTCATATCAGGTCTCATGTGTCCTATTTGTGTATCTGCCCCATTGATACTCTAACAGAAAGTCTATGCAAAGGAATTAAGTGGTTTTGCAAAGTTCTTCAGTTACATCAACTTGGCCAGTTTGGGTTTGTTCCCTGAAATTATAAAATGTGGATAGAAATCTGTGTCTATGAAGAGCCAGTAGATCTTTGCACCTCCTCACAGTAAGTCAGAGCACGATCGATTGAGATCCAGTTTTAGCACATCTATTCCTGAAGTGAGTATGGAAAAGAATTATTAAAGAAATACCTAGGGTAATCTTGTGGTGCCTCAACTCTTTAGCTCCAGCCCATGGGCTTCAAGATACATTCTATCAAGAGTTTTACAACAATATGCACTATCCAATGATTTAGCCAGGCCTTTGAATTAGTAATAAAGGTATTACCAGAGAAATCAAAGAAATAGGAGGCAACAGACACAGGAGATCCTAAAAGTAAATACAGGAATCTGGTATTTTAACAGCAACTACTAAAGGTCATCAAGGTAGCACTGGACTTTTATATCTAAACAATGTCACAATTATATTACTATAACCACCTCACACCAATCAGAATGACCATCATCAAAAATTCTGTAAACAATAAATGCTGGAGTTGGTACGGTGCAAATGGAAATCTCCTAGACTGTTGGTTGGAACGTAAATTAGTACAGCTACTGTGATTGAAGCCATGAAATTAAAAGATGCTTGCTCCTTGGAAGAAAAGTTATGAACAACCTAGACAGCCTATTGAAAAGCAGAGACATTACTTTGCCAACAAAAATCTGTCTAATCAAAGCAATAGTTTTTACAGTAGTCATGTATGGATGTGAGAGTTGAACTATAAAGAAAACTGAGCACCAAAGAATTGATGTTTTTGAACGGTGGTATTGGAGGAGACTCTTGAGAGTCCCTTGGACTGCAAGGATATCCAGTCAGTCCATCCTATAGGAAATCAGTCCTGAATATTCATTGGAAGGACTAATGCTAAAGCTGAAACTCCAATACTTTGGCCACCTGATGAGAAGAACTTACTCATTGGAAAAGACTCTGATGGTGGGAAAGTTTGAAGGCTGGAGGAGAAAGGGATGACAGAGGATGAGATGGTTAGATGCCATCATCAACTCAATGGACATGAGTTTCAGTGAGTTCCGGGAGTTGGTGATGGACAGAGAGGCCTGACATGCTGCAGTTGATGGAATCCCAAAGAGTCGGACATGACTGAGCAATTTAACTGACTGACTGATGGTTATTACTTAAAAACTAAATACAAAGCTACCATATGATCCAGCAATCCCACTCTTCAGCATATATTTGGATTAGAAATATGGTTCAAAAGAACGCATGCACCACAATGTTCATTACAGCACTGTGTATAATAGTCAAGACAAGGAAGAAAAATAAATGTCCATCAACAGATGAATGGATAAAAGAGATATAGTACATATTACCACATGGAATATTACTCAGTCATTGGAAACAATGAAATAATGCAATTTGCAACATGAATGGACCTGGAAATTATCATACTAAGCGAAGTAAGTCAGACAGAGAAAAGCAAATATATAATACCCCTTCTATGCAGAATCTTAAAAAATGATACAAATGAACTTATTTATAAAACAGAAATAGACTTATAGACTTAGAGGATGAACTTGTGATTTACCAATGGAGGAAGAGGGAGCAGGAGGGATAGATAGTTTGGGATTGACACGCCACAGTGCTATATTTTAAATAAAATGCCTTTCCAGGAAAAAAAGAAATAACATTAAAAAAAATAGGTCTCTCATTTAAGCCTTTCCTTTTGTCTATAACATTCACTGTGACATTCTTATTAACTAGGAGATTCCATATATTTTGACATCAAGTAAAATTCTAGGTATTAGTGAATGTTCATGAAATGCTTGATAAAATAACACTTTTGAATGAAAAGATATACCACAGAAAAGAGAATAAAGATCCATGTCAGGAACTGGGGATTCTGGAAGTATTTGTGGAGTGTCTTTCATAAGTTGTCACATTGGGGAATTTATTTCCTTGAGGTCTTATTGCTTTTCTTCAAAACTTTATATCTGAATGAACTATAACTATCATGATAATTAAAAGCAAAGTTACTGGAACTTGCAATGATCTTCTCCACTGAAGGAAGAGGAAAATAATTTTTATATTCTGATAGATAGGAAATTCAAATACTCTGTGTGTATCTGGAGTTATTACTTGACATCTAATTTTTATATTTTGTGTGGAAACTATGCACCAAAATAGAGTGAAATAAAAATAAGGTAAATAGAGTTATTTGGCCACCTGATGTGAAAAGCAGACTCATTATACAAGACTCTGATGTTGGGAGAGATTGAAGGCAGGAAAAGAAGGGGGTGACAGGATGAGATGGTTGGATGGCATCACCGACTTGATGGACATGAGTTTGAGCAAGCTCCAGGAGTTGGTCATGGACAGGGAAGCCTGTTATGCTACAGTCCAGATGTTCAAGCTTGTTTTAGAAAAGGCAGAGGAACCAGAGATCAAATTGCCAACATCCGCTGGATCATAGAAAAAGCAAGAGAGTTCCAAAAAAACCCCCTCTATTTCTGCTTTATTGACTATGCCAAAGCCTTTGACTGTGTGGATCACAATAAAATGTGGAAAATTCTGAAAGAGATGGGAATACCAGACCACCTGACCTGCCTCTTGAGAAATCTGTATGCAGGTCAGGAAGCAACAGTTAGAACTGGACATGGAACAACAGACTGGTTCCAAATAGGAAAAGGGGTATGTCAAGGCTGTATATTGTCACCCTGCTTATTTAACTTCTATGCAGAGTACATCATGAGAAACGCTGGGCTGGAAGAAGCACAAGCTGGAATGAAGATTGCCGGGAGAAATATCAATAACCTCAGATATGCAGATGACACCACTCTTATGGCAGAAAGTGAAGAGGAACTAAAAAGCCTCTTGATGAAAGTGAAAGAAGAGAGTGAAAAAGTTGGCTTAAAGCTCAACATTCAGAAAACAAAGATCATGGCATCTGGTCCCATCACTTCATGGGAAATAGATGGGGAAACAGTGGAAACAGTGTCAGACTTTATTTTCTTTGGCTCCAAAATCACTACAAATGGTGACTGCAGCCATGAAATTCAAAGACACTTACTCCTTGGAATGAAAGTTATGATCAACCTAAATAGCATATTCAAAAGCAGAGACATTACTTTGCCAACAAAGGTTCATCTAGTCAAGGCTATGGTTTTTCCAGTGGTCATGTATGGATGTGAGAGTTGGACTGTGAAGAAAGCTGAGTGCTGAAGAATTGATGCTTTTGAACTGTGCTGTTGGAGAAGACTGTTGAGAGTCCCTTGGACTGCAAGGAGATTCAAGGATGACAGAGGATGAGATGGTTGGATGGCATCACCGCCTCGATGGACGTGAATTTAAGTGAACTCTGGGAGATGGTGATGGGGAGGGATGCCTGGCGTGCTGCGATTCATGGGGTCGCAAAGGGTCAGATACGACTGAGAGACTGAACTGAACTGAACTGATGGGGTCACAAAGATTGTATATGACTGAGAGACTAAACTGAACTGAAATAGAGTTCATCTGAATTCTCTGGAAAATATCCAATAAAAAGTTAGCAGTGATAACTTCTAGGGAGATTAACTCAGTGATTGAGAACAAAGGTTAGAAGGGAGACTACTTTTTACTATAGAGTTTTTATAACTTTGAAATATTTTAGCATCTAGCTTTATTTCTGCTAACAATGGGTTCAATAATTTACACAGTTTGCAAATAATATTCTATCAAAGACTAGCAATAGACTCAGGTGTAAATTAATATGTGACCTTAAAAAGATTTAAATATAATCAACATTCACTTTATGCCTTCTTTTTTTCCTATACAAATGTCATTAAAGTCTTTTTTGTGTGTTATCTTTTAAGTGCTGTATTATTTCATGCAATCCTTATCAAAATATTCATGACATTTTTTTGCAGAATGGGAACAAATAATCCTAAATTGTATATGTAAACACCAAACACTCTGTATTGCCAAAGCAATCTTAAAGAGAAAAAGGACAGAGCGGGAGGAATCATGCCCCTTGATTTCAGACTGAACTACAAAGCTACGGGAATCAAAGCAGCTTGGTACTAATACAAAAACAGCCACACAGATCAATGGAACAAAATATATTTCACAGAAATATGCCCACACACCTATAGAATTAAACTATGGGAAAAAAGCAGGAATACACAATGGAGAAAGGTGGTCTCTTCAATAAATCATGTTGGAGAAACTGGACAGCCACATGTAAAAGAACAATATTAAAACATTAGAGCATTTTGCCCACTACAAAAAAAATATAAACTCAAACTAGATTAAGACCTACACGTAAGATCTGAAACCATAACACTCCTAGGACAGAACATAGTCGCAGCACTCTTTGGTATAAACCCTGGCACTATTTTTTGGATCTGTTTCTTAAGGAGGGGGGGAGAAAAAGGAAAAGTAATAAATGGTACCTAATTTAACTTAAAAGTTTTTGTGGACCAAAGGAAACCATCAGTAAAAGAAAAAGACAACCTACTGAATGGAAGTAAATATTTGTACATGATACAATCTATAAAGGGTGCTTTTTAACTGTAGTGTTGGAGAAGACTCTTGAGAGTCCCTTGGACTGCAAGGAGATTCAACCAGTCCATAAGGAAATCAGTCCTGAATATCCTTTGGAAGGACTGATGCTGAAGCTGAAACTCCAAAAGTTTGGCCAGCTGATGGGAAGAACTGACTCATTTGAAAAGACCCTGATGTTGGGAAGGATTGAAGGCAGGAAGAGAAGGGGACGACAGAGGATGCAATATATAAATTAAAAACTGGCAGAAGATATGAATATGTCTTTGGAATAATTTGTCTAAAGAAGATATCCAGATGGTCAATAGGCACTTTAAAAAATGCTCAACATTGTTTACAATCAGATAAATACAAACCAAAATCACAGTGAGGTGTCACTTCACAGTTCTCAGAATGCCTATCATCAAAAAGAAAAGAAATAACAAGAGTTATCAAGGATGATGAGAAAAGGGAACCCTTTGTACACCATTGATAGGAATATAATTCATGAATCGACTGGGGAGAACAAACATACAAAAAAAAATGTGGAAAAAGATAAAAGAAACAGAAGCAGAGATTATCAGTAAAGAGAGGGAGGGAGACAGGGGCATACAAGGGGTATATGATTAAGAAATAGAAACTACTATGTACAAGTAGAGGAGCAATAAAAATATACTGTGCAGCACCAACAAATATAGCTATTGTTCTGCAATAACTTTAAAGACAATATAATCAGTAAAAATGTTGAATCACTATGTTGGACAGCTAAAGTTAATATAATACTGTGAATCAGCTAAACCTCAGTAAAATTTTTAACTTATTTTTGAAAAAAGATTTACTATTTCACTTTTTGTATTTAGTCCTGTAATGTATCTGACATTTTTTTGTGTGTATGGTGTAAGGAAGAGGTTAAGGACACTTTCTCATTTTATATCAATACCCAAAAATCTACTTGGCTTATTCATGTATCCAGCATTATTACTGACAGTTCCATCATTCCTCTACTGCACTGCCATATATATATGACAGTCCTGTTTCAGGACTGTTTATTTGGTTATACTCTATTTATTGTCTTTTTGCCCCTATCACATTGCTTTAATAACTACAGACTTAAACTAAGTCTTGGCATCTGGTAAACTAAGTCCTTTAACTTTAATATGTGTGTGTTTGTGTATGGGTGTCTAGAATATATATCAAAATGTAAAAATAATTCATGAAAGTAAATAACTAAAGACAGTCAATGAGTTTTTAAATTAGAAATCAGAATGGACACTTCACACAAAAGTGATATCAGAAAGTCTAATAAGCCCATAAGTTTGAATCAAAGAAGATATATGTATGAACAATACATACCTATACTTTCATCTCTATAAAGTTTGAAACAAATGATGCTAATCTATGCTAATATATATGTTGGGGGAGAAGGCAGAAACTGAGACACAGAAGTCTCAGTTAATGCAAATATTTTAATATGGGTCATAGTTACAATGTTGTATTTATTTCATATTAATTCATTCAGCAAGAATATTTGGATTGCAGTTTATGTATGCTACATCTAAAGAAAATCTTTCAACATATTAACGGTAGTGTTTATATTAATACCATTTATCCCTTTCTTCCCAAACGCCATCTGATTTGGGGAGCTGCCTTCCACATCTCTGAAGTAAAATTTATGATTAATATTTACTGAATGTACTTTTCAAGCTCTTTGGGTGTATCTTCATTTTTATATTTCAGAAAACCCATGCTGCAGATAAAGAGACTTGGGGAGGTTAAGTGACTGTCTCAGGGCATGAGGACTGGTTCATGTTGGAGTTAGGTCTTGGAGGAACCTATACAGCTTCAGCCTATACAACAAGTGGCGCTAGTGGTAAAGAACCCAACGGCCAATGCAGGAGACATAAGAGATGAAGTTCCATCCCTGGGTGGGGAAGATCCCCTGGAGAAGGAATTGGCAACCCACTCCAGTATTCTTCCCTGGAAAATCCCATGGGCACAGGACCCTGGCAGGTTACAGTCCGTGGGGTCAGAGTCAGACACAACTGAAGTGACTTAGCAGGGATGCAGAACAGAAACATATAACTGAAAGCTTGGGATTTTCTGCATCCCTAGCTCATTAACTTTCCCTGCTCTTTTTTCCTAGAATAATTTTCCTGACAGTCTTTCGTCCTCTTAAAGTCAGGAAAGCCTTGATATAAAACTGTAGTAAAATATCAGTGATATATTATTTTATACTTTACTGTCTAACAATCAAATTCAAGTCCTTGGCCCAGTACAGTATTTAAGACGGGGTCATAAAAGAGAATCTTTTCTTTAGTTCTACTTCGTGACATGATCTTAATTTAGAGGAAAAACAATAACAACAAACCCACTGGATCTGCTGACAGATGCAAAATTTTATATTTTCTATGGAAATTGTCCTCATGCAAGCACATTTCCTGATAAAGAAAGCATATTTTTGTAATAGTTTATTTTATAACTTACCATATCTAATTTGTTTGGTGTCATGCCTTCAATTTTCAGAAATATAAACAGGTTTATTCAATCAAAACTCAGTTATATTTGATAGTATCTGAACTCTATTATGTTTAGCTCTGATATTCTTGTGTGATTTTAAAATCTGTCCTAAAATTTTCTACATGGAAAATTTAAAGCTGCAATTTTTTAAAACCAAATATGTGTACTGCCTGCTGACACTTACTCCTTTGTATCTTTGAAATGTATTACTTTGTCTCAATTCCTTATTACTAATTTCAGCCTGTGTTAGTAACATAGTTACAATTTTAAGTGTTTATATTACTCTAATGTATCTATACATATACACATACATGCATATATAGAGACTATTATAGCATATATATGGAGAAGGCAATGGCACCCCACTCCAGTACTCTTGCCTGGAAAATCCCATGGACGGATGAGCCTGGAAGGCTGCAGTCCATGAGGTCGCTAAGAGTCGGACAGGACTGAGCAAACTTCACTTTTCGCTTTAATGCTTTGAAGAAGGAAATAGCAACCCACTTCAGTGCTCTTGCCTGGAGCATCCCAGGGATGGCGGAGCCTGGTGGGCTGCCATCTATGGGATTGCACAGAGTCGGACAGGACTGAAGCGACTTAGCAGCAGCAGCAGCATAGCATATATACATATATACATATATATATATATATATATATATATATATAACATTTTAAGGAATAAAATATTTAATAACTTATCCAGTTAGAGTTCTGCTTTCTCTGGAATCCTCTGATGTGCCACAAACCAAACATAACAAACTTTTCTTTTTTTTCTGAGGAAACCATTATCCTAATTTTTGTGGTAATTATTTACTTGTTCTTCTTTTCAATTTTATTATTTACTCCTAAACAATTTTGTCTAATCACTGCATCTAATGAATTGGAATTAAATAATTTTGCACATCACATATTTCCAGTTGTTTGTTTTCAATATAATTGGAAGAAATAATTGATTTTTCAATGAAATAAGCATTATGAATAATTTTTCCCAATACGGCACTGCATGATATTTGGTTTTCTGTTGAATAATATTTCACGGTGAATCTCAACCCATTCATATGCATTTATTTATATTAAACAAATATAAATTGAAATTAGGAATAGACAGTTTTGGAGCCTGTCTCATGTAAGAAATAAATTATAACTATATAAGGCAGGAGCTGAAGGGTGTAACAGAGGATGAGATGGCTGGATGGCACCACTGACTCAATGGACGTGAGTTTGAGCAAACTCTGGGAGATAAGTGAGTAACAGAAATGTCTGGTGTGCTGCAGCTCATGGGTTCGCAAAGAGTTGGACATAACTTAGTGACTGAACAACAACAGCAAATATAAAGCTAAATGAACTGTTGAGAATTAAAACCCATTATACTAATTTATAAGTGGTATAAATTTACATTGCTTTAAAATTAGTAATATATTTATGTTAGATCAATAGCCTTTATTTTTTTATTGATAATACTTTTATTTATTTTTAACCATTATCGTTTCTTTATTATTATTATTTTTTTACTTTACATATTGTATTTGTTTTGCCATACATCAACATGAATCCGCCAGAGGTGTACACGTGTTCCCCTTCCTGAACACCCCTCCCACCTCCCTCCCCGTATCATCCCTCTTGGTCATCCCAGTGTACCAACCCCAGGCATCATGTATCCTGCATTGAACCTGGATGGGCAATTCGTTTCTTATATGATATTACACATGTTTGAATGCCATTCTTCCAAATCATCCTACCCTTTCCCTCTCCTACAGAGTCCAAAAGACTGTTCTATACATATGTGTCTCTTTTGCTCTCCATAGCTTTTAATAATATTGTAAACAGCAATACTGCATAGGAACCTGGAATGTCAGGTCCATGAATCAAGGCAAATTTGAAGTGGTCAAACAAGAGATGGCAAGAGCGAATGTCGACATTCTAGGAGTCAGCGAATTAAAATGGACTGGAATGGGTGAATTTAACTCAGATGACCATTATATCTACTACTTCAGGCAGGAATCCCTTAGCAGAAATGGAGTAGCCATCATGGTCAACAAAAGAGTCCGAAATGCAGTACTTAGACGCAATCTGAAAAATGACAGAATGATCTCTGTTCATTTCCAAGGCAAACCATTCAATATCACAGTAATACAAGTCTATGCCCCAAGCAGTAATGCTGAAGAAGCTGAAGTTGAAAAGTTCTATGAAGACCTACGGGACCTTTTAGAACTAAGACAGAAATAAGATGTCCTTTTGATTATAGGGGACTGGAATGCAAAAGTAGGAAGTCAAGAAACATCTGGAGTAACAGGCAAATTTGGCCTTGGAATACAGAATGAAGCAGGGCAAAGACTAATAGAGTTTTGGCAAGATAATGCACTGGTCATAGCAAACACCCACTTCCAACAACACAAGAGAAGACTCTACCTATGGAAATCACCAGATGTTCAACACCGAAATCAGATTGATTATATTCTTTGCTGCCAAAGATGGAGAAGCTCTATAAAGTCAACCAAAACAAGACCAGGAGCTGACTGTGGCCCAGATCATGAACACCTTATTATCAAACTGAGACTTGAAGAAAGTAGGGGAAACCACCAGACCATTCAGGTATGACCTAAATCAAATCCCTTATGATTATACAGTAGAAGTGAGAAATAGATTTAAGGGACTGGATCTGATAGATAGACTGCCTGATGAACTGTGGAATGAGGTTCGTGACATTGTACAGGAGACAGGGATCAAGACCATCCCCATGGAAAAGAAATGTAAAATAGCAAAATGGCTGTCTGAGGAAGCCTTACAAATAGCTGTGAAAAGAAGAGAAATGAAAGGCAAAGGAGAAAAGGAAAGACATAAGCATCTGAATGCAGAGTCCCAAAGAATAGCAAGAAGAGATAAGAAAGCCTTTCTCAGCAATTAATGCAAAGAAATAGAGGAAAACAACAGAATGGGAAAGACTAGAGATCTCTTCAAGAAAATTACAGATAGCAAGGGAACATTTCATGCAAAGATGGGCTCGATGAAGGACAGAAATGGTGTGGACCTAACAGAAGCAGAAGATATTAAAAAGAGGTCGCAAGAATACACAGAAGAACTGTACAAAAAAGATCTTCACGACCCAGATAATCACGATGGTGTGATCACTCATCTAGAGCCAGGCATCCTGGAATGTGAAGTCAAGTGGGGCTTAGAAAGCATCACTACAAACAAAGCTAGTGGAGGTGATGGAATTCCAGCTGAGCTATTTCAAATCCTGAAAGATGATGCTGTGAAAGTGCTGCACTCAGTATGCCAGCAAATTTGGAAAACTCAGCAGTGGCCACAGGACTGGAAAAGATCAGTTTTCATCCCAATCCCAAAGAAAGGCAATGCCAAAGAATGCTCAAACTACCGCACAATTGCACTCATTTCACACACTAGTAAAGTAATGCTCAAAATTCTCCAAACCAGGCTTCAGCAATACGTGAACCGTTAATTTCCTGATGTTCAAGCTGGTTTTAGAAAAGGCAGAGGAACCAGAGATCAAATTGCCAACATCCGCTAGACATTCGAAAAAGCAAGAGAGTTCCAGAAAAAAACATCTATTTCTGCTTTATTGACTATGCCAAAGCCTTTGACTGTGTGGATCACAATAAACTGTGGAAAATTCTGAAAGAGATGGGAATACCAGACCACCTGACCTGCCTCTTGAGAAATCTGTATGCAGGTCAGGAAGCAACAGTTAGAACTGGACATGGAACAATGGACTGGTTCCAAATAGGAAAAGGAGTATGTCAAGGCTGTATATTGTCACCCTGCTTATTTAATTTATATGCAGAGTACATCATGAGAAACGCTGGAGTGGAAGAAACACAAGCTGGAATCAAGATTGCTGGGAGAAATATCAATAACCTCAAATATGCAGATGACACCACCCTTATGGCAGAAAGTGAAGAGGAACTAAAAAGCTTCTTGATGAAAGTGAAAGTGGACAGTGCAAAAGTTGGCTTAAAGCTCAACATTCAGAAAACGAAGGTCATGGCATCCGGGCCCATCACTTCATGGGAAATAGATGGGTGCACAGTGGAAACAGTGTCAGACTTTGTTTTTTTTTGCCTCCAAAATCACTGCAGATGGCGACTGAAGCCATGAAATTAAAAGATGCTTGCTCCTTGGAAGGAAAGTTATAGCCAAACTAGATATCATATTGAAAAGCAGAGACATGACTTTGCCAATAAAGGTCCATCTAGTCAAGGCTATCATTTTTCCTGTGGTCATGTATGGATGTGAGAGTTGGACTGTGAAGAAAGCTGAGCGCCGAAGAATTGATGCTTTTGAACTGTGGTGTTGGAGAAGACTCTTGAGAGTTCCTTGGACTGCAAGGGTATCCAACCAGTCCATTCTGAAGGAGATCAGCCCTGGGATTTCTTTGGAAGGAATGATGCTGAAGCTGAAACTCCAGTACTTTGGCCATCTCATGTGAATAGTTGACTCATTGGAAAAGACTGATGCTGGGAGGGATTGTGGGCAGGAGGAGAAGGGGATGACAGAGGATGAGATGGCTGGATGGCATCACTGACTCGATGGCCATGAGTCTGAGTGAACTCAGGAGTTGGTGATGGACAGGGAGGCCTGGCATGCTATGATTCATGGGGTTGCAAAGAGTCGTATAAGACTGAGCGACTGAACTGAACTAAACTGAGCCTTTAATAACAACTAAAATAATACTCCAAACCAGGGTAATGTTTTTAATAGAAACTTCACGGTGACAAAAATTACAAATGATAAAACCCTGCTGCATATATATATATATATATATATATATATATATATATATATACACACACACACACACACACACACACGTAGGAAATTAATGGTATAGAATCATTACCAAAAATAACTGCAATTATGAAATATTTCACATTGATATAAAATTCTCTAAAAGAAGTAGAATGGAAACATGAGCTCCAGAAGAATGATCAATGTAAAACTTCCAGCTTTACAAAAGTCTATTTCATTGTGTTTTCAAAAACAAATGGTTTTTGGTAGCTTTTTCGTACACGTTGGCAATTTAATTTCTTGATATAAATGAATAGTATGAACATATTTATTATGTAAAGTCATTATTTGCAGTATGCTAAATGGTAGGTCATATTTATTTGCAACTTTTAATACTTAGAGCAGTTCATTTTAGGTATCACCTTAAAATGTGTAAGAAGCTCCATAGGCTTCAGAAATTAGTAAGAGGAATATGTGAATATAAAATCATACTATGCTAAGTCAATTCAGTCGTGTCCGACTCTGTGCAGCCCCCGTGGTTGACTCTGTCCGACCCCTTAGATGGCAGCCCACCAGGCTCCCCTGTCCCTGGGATTCTCCAGGCAAGAACACTGAAGTGGATTGCCGTTTCCTTCTCCAATGCATGAAAGGGAAAAGTGAAAGTGAAGTCGCTCAGTCGTGTCCAACTCTTAGCGACCCCATGGAGTGCAGCCTACCAGGCTCCTCTGTCCGTGGGATTTTTCAAGCAAGAGTACTGGAGTGGGGTGCCATTGCCTTCTCCAATATAAAATCATAAGACCCACTAATGTAATTATGTGGATCAGGCACATAGAAGTAACATTTCTCTTTTCAATTAATCTGGCCCAGGTTTTAATTTTGACATTGCTGCTTTAAAATTTCAGAAAATCTTTTTCATATCTTAATTTTAATTAAATTCTTAGCAAATTTGGCTTGAATGAAAGTCAGTTTCTTCTCTCATTTCAACTCAAAATGGAGACCCCCTATTCTGGATTTTTAGCTTGATCTTCTTTCAGTTTCCTGATCTTCTCAAGTTAGTAGTAAATTGCTTTATCTACTCAAGTTTTGCATTCTAGTGTTTTTCAAGTAATTAATGTCTCTAATACAATGGAAAAGCAAGTAAAGATAACAAAAGCATAGTTATAGCTATAGATATTGAAGGCTGAACAAACAAGCAAACCCCTGATTTCTGTGATGAAACTCCATTCAACACCCTAGCCTCTCTGCCCCACCCAACTTCCTAGTATCTACTCACCTTTGAACCCCACCAGTGGAAGGGAAGGTTCGTAATCAACTGTGCACTCATGGAAGTACCTCATCTCATAGATGTAATCTATTTTCATTTGACCAAGGTCAACAGAATTCAGTAGTTACAGACATCTCAGGAGTTACAACCTCTTATTAAGCAAAATCTCAGGTTTTTCTTTCAAGTAACAAGTTTGTAGACAAGTCTTTTGAACTGTCATGGAAACCTAGAGATCTACATGCTTTCTATGAATAAAGCATCATATTATCTGCAATCTATGGTGAGATCCCTACACAACCTATTGTCAGTGATAAACCAAAGGGGGTGTGATGGTTGTATCACTTTAAATACTCTTGGTGGTGAGAAGAAACCATAGATATATGTTCAAGTCCCTCTATATATTCTTATGCTATGTTAACTGTACCTAAACTTTAACAATATGGACTACTTCTCAGTTCCATTTATGAAAGTAATATAAATTTATTAAAATTTATATATATATATATATATATATATATATAAGTTTAAACTGCAAACCAATTTACCTATGAATTGAGATAGACAAATTCTCATTAAATTATTACAGATTTGATTTCAGCAAAGTACCTAAAAAACAGGATACAAGCTAAAACAGATCTGATAGTTTAATTATAATGACACAAATCAAAGAACTTCCCATACAAAGAGCTTTACTAATGATGATACTGTTACAAGCAAAAAGTGCAAAGCGAAGACATCCCACTGGCTGCACAAGTTGTCCCTTCCCAAGCCTTCACATGTTTTCTGGCCCAGAGTAAATGAGGTCTTTAAATGAGGATTGTAGGTTAGCCCACACAATAGAAAATTTTAAGTTATTAAACATCTTCTTCTTTTTTTAATCCTAGAAAGTCATTGCATGGTATTCTTCAAAAAGTTATATTTCATAAATTCACATATTATAGAGTTCCATATCATAAACAATCCAAATCAAATCTGCTCAAAGTATTCCATAGATAGTAATATTCTTCTAGCAAACTTCATTGGTCCAGGTATGTTCAGGAGTTCAGTTATCATTTTTGCAGGACTGTCAGACTGCGACATTTGCCTTCTTTTATTCCCTAAACAACCCAGCTCATAGTAATTGAAGAAGAAATCAATCATAGCCTAGACTTTTTTCCAGTTCACCCTCTAATACAAGTAAATACCTTATTGCCCATATCACTGGTTAACATTTGACTTAGATCATTTTTATACAATTCCTTATACTAAGAATTAGCCTACCAATATTTCAATGATCACCAATATATGGAACATCCGATGGAGGAAGAAAAATTTCCTATACAGTGCATTTGGCCAACATAATACATTTTATCAGATCTATATTATTTAAAAATACAGATTCTTATTTTTTCCTATCATCAACTTGTATTTGGACTATTTTATTAGTATTAATGAAGGCATTTAATTGAGTGTATATATTTTCTTCTAAGACAAAATTTATTCTCTTCTTTAGCCAATTGGTTTAGGTGGGGGGCTTTAACTCAATTTCCCAAAATATTTTCTCATACTGAAAAACACAAAGGAGGCAAGAATATACAATGGATTAAAGACAATCTCTTTAACAAGTGGTGCTGGGAAATCTGGTCAACCACTTGTAAAAGAATGAAACTAGAACACTTTCTAACACCATGCACAAAAATAAACTCAAAATGGATTAAAGATCTCAGTGTAAGACCAGAAACTATAAAACTCCTAGAGGAGAACATAGGCAAAACACTCTCTGACATACATCACAGCAGGATCCTCTGTGACCCACCTCCCAGAATATTGGAAATAAAAGCAAAAATAAACAAATGGGACCTAATTAACCTTAAAAGCTTCTGCACATCAAAGGAAACTATTAACAAGGTGAAAAGACAGCCTTAAGAATGGGAGAAAATAATAGCAAATGAAGCAACTGACAAACAACTAATCTCAAAAATATACAAGCAACTCCTACAGCTCATGTCCAGAAAAATAAATGACCCAGTCAAAAAATGGGCCAAAGAACTAAATAGACATTTCTCCAAAGAAGACATACAGATAGCTAACAAACATATGAAAAGATGCTCAACATCACTCATTATCAGAGAAATGCAAATCAAAACCACTATGAGGTACCATTTCACACCAGTCAGAATGGCTGCGATCCAAAAGTCTACAAGTAATAAATGCAGGAGAGGGTGTGGAGAAAAGGGAACCTCTTACATTGTTGGTGGGAATGCAAACTAGTACAGGCACTATGGAGAACAGTGTGGAGATTCCTTAAAAAACTGGAAATAGAACTGCCTTATGACCCAGCAATCCCACTGCTGGGCATACACACTGAGGAAACCAGAAGGGAAAGAGACACGTGTACCCCAATGTTCATCGCAGCACTGTTTATAATAGCCAAGACATGGAAGCAACCTAGATGTCCATCAGCGGATGAATGGATAAGAAAGTGATGGTACATATACACAATGGAGTATTACTCAGCCATTAAAAAGAATACATTTGAATCAGTCCTAATGAGATGGATGAAACTGGAGCCTATTATACAGAGTGAAGTAAGCCAGAAAGAAAAACACCAATACAGTATACTAACTCATATATATGGTATTTAGAAAGATGGTAACAATAACCCTGTGTATGAGACAGCAAAAGAGACACTGATGTATAGAACAGTCTTATGGACTCTGTGGGAGAGGTAGAGGGTGGGAAGATTTGGGAAAATGGCATTGAAACATGTAAAATATCATGTATGAAATGAGATGCCAGTCCAGGTTCGATGCACGATACTGGATGCTTGGGGCTAGTGCACTGGGACGACCCAGAGGGATGGTATGTGGAGTGAGGAGGGAGGAGGGTTCAGGATGGGGAACACATGTATACCTGTGGCGGATTCATTTTGATATTTGGCAAGACTAATACAATTATGTAAAGTTTAAAAATAAAATAAAATTAAAAAAAAAAAAGTGAAGTCACTCACCCACACCCGACTCTTAGTGACCCCATGAACTGCAGCCTACCAGGCTCCTGTATCCATGGGATTTTCCAGGCAAGAGTACTGGAGTGGGGTGCCATTGTCTTCTCAAATATTTGACATAGTGAACATCAATTTAAATTACAGTAAAATCCACTAAGATACTATATTTTCTTATGTTTTACACAGCCCCAATAATTAAGGTAGTAAAAATAGACCTTTATGTTTCACAAGGTCTCAGTGATTAAGGTAGTGACCATAGACTCCTATCCAGCAAACAAGGCTCCATCTGCTATGTGAATGTAAGAAAGAATTTGAATGTTTTTGATGTTTGACAAAAAGCCTTTTAAAGCTCATCTCTTCCCTTTTTCTATTTTGTCCCATACCTGGAACACTTTATAAGAAAATGTGTGTACTCTATTAACAAGTACAAATAACACAAACTGCTATGAGGAAGCCCTTACCCTAGCTAGCAGCCTATAACCACAGTCCACAGACACTAAGTTATTGGAATTGTCTTCATTAAAAAAGGATGAGTTTATAACAAGCTCTAGTATATACACACTATGCAGGGTCCTGGCATTCTAGTGCAAGGTCATGTCATCAATAGACATATTTCGTTAAAAAAAATATTGCCTTCTTTAACACTGATCCTGGCAAAGATAAATGACTTGACCGTAGAACATGGAGTCATCATGTATTTGGAACTGCCAAACATGAAAACTGGCTTCTGTTGGATACAAGTTAAAAAGTTGAGCAGATTTAGTTGCAAACGATTGGAGTCTGAAAATTACATTTCCCCGGCCAAGCAAGAGCATTACTAGTAGATTATGCAGGTAGCCTAGAAATTTGACAAGATTTTAAAATCAAGGATAATGAGTTCTGGGTTAAAGATATGTAGATGAATATACGAGAGAATGTACAAAATGTAGGAATCTCTGTCTTTCATACTAATGGCCACCACAAAATATAAAATAGTTTACAAGTTGATGCTAGCAATTTTTTTAAGATTTTTTTTTTATTGAAGTATATTTGATTTACAATGTTGCATTTTAGGTGCACAAAAATATATATGGGGCTTCCCTCATAGCTCAGTTAGTAAAGAATCTGCCTGTGATGCAGGAGACCCCAATTCAATTCCTGGGTCAGAAAGATCCGCTGGAGAAGGGATAAGCTTCCCACTCCAGTGTTCTTGGGCTTCCCTTGTGGCTCAGCTGGTAAAGAATCCTGCAATGTGGGAGACCTAGGTTTGATCCCTGGGTTGGGAAGATCCTCTGGAGAAGACAAAGGCTACCCACTCCAGTATTCTGGCCTGGGGAATTCCATGGACTAATCCATGGGTTTGCAAAGAGTCAGACACGACTGAGCAACTTTCACTTCCACTATATATGTATATACATATACCACATCTTCCTTATCATTTCATCTGTCACTGGACATTTAGGTTGCTTCCATGTCTTGGCTTTTGCAAATAGTGCTGCAGTAAACATTGGGATACATGTATCTTTTTGAATTACAGTTTTATCTGGATGTATCCCCAGAAGCGGGACTCATGGATCATATTTTAACTCTAATTTATTTATTTAAGAAACCCTCATACTATTCTACATAGTGGCTATACCAGTTTACTTTCCCAGCAACACTAGAGTTCCTTTTTCTCCACACTCTTATTAGCATTTTTTATTTGCAGACTTTTTGAAGACAGCTATTCTGACTGGTGTGAGGTGATAACTCAGTGATTTTGACTTGCATTTCTCTAATGATTTGCAATGTTGACAATCTGCTCATGTGCCAGTATGTCCACTTTGGAGAAATGTCTGTTTAGGTCTTCTGCCTATTTTTTTATTTGGTTGTTTGTTTCTTTGATATTGCGCTATATGAACTATTTGTTTAGTTTGGAAATCAATCCCTTGTCAGTCACTTTGATTGCAAATGTGTATGTGTGTGCTCAGTCACTCAGTCCAACAGTTTGTGACCCCATGGACTGTAGCCTACCAGGCTCTTCAGTCCTTGGAATTCTCCCGGCAGGAATACTGAAGTGAATTGCCATTTCCTCCAAGGGATAGTCCCAACTCAGGGACTTGAATCTGAGTTTCCTATGTCTCCTGCATTGCAGGTAAATTCTTTACTAGGTGGGCCATCGGGCAAGCTCTCATTTGCAAATATTTTCTCCTATCTCACAGGTTGCCTTTTTGCTTTTAGGGTATATTGTGTTCTCAGTCACTTAGTCCTGTTGGACTCTTGCAATTCCAAGGGCTATAGCCTACCAGGTTCCTCTGTCCAAGTAATTTCCCAAGCAAGAATACTGGAATGGGTCATCATATCCTTCTCCAGGGGATATTCCCAACCCAGGGATCATATCTTCATTGGTAGGCAGGTTCTTTACCATTGAGCCAATAGGGGAGCCAAAGTTAAGCTAAAGTTGAAACTAATAGCATGCATTCTCTGTTATCAAGTCCATCTAGTTACTGTCAGTTTGAATATTCAATTTTCCAATAAGAATAAGTCTGTGGTTCTAATCTGGTACCATTCTTCCAGGAAATTGACTATTTTGTGGCAAGTTAACTACATTGTTCTTCTTTTATGCTGTAAGGAGTAATGGGTTTTTTCCTCAAGGATAGGCAACTCTTTAGGTTTATATTTGCTTTTCTTTCCCCAGAGTTAGGATAGGGATTATGGTTTATTAAATCCATATATCATGATAGAGTCTTTATCCAGAGAACTGACTTTTCAGGGACAAAGTATTGGAGTAGACTCTGACCATAGGCTCTATTGTGTTGTTCAATTGCTCAGTTATGTCTGACTCTTTGTGACCTCATGAACTGAAGCACACTAGGCTTCTCTGCTTTTTACCACCTCCTGGAGCTTCCTCAAACTCATGTCCATTGAGTCAATGATGCCATCCAACCATCTTATCTTCTGCCATTGTCCCTTCTTCTCCTCCCTTCTCTCTTTCCCAGCATCAGGGTTTTTTTTTTTTTTTTTTTTCCCCAATGAGTTGGCTCTTAGCATCAGGGGGCCAAAGTATTGAAGCTTTAGCTTCAGCATCAGTCCTTCCAATCAAGATTCAGGATTGATTTCTTTTAGGACTGACTGATTTTATTTCCATGCAGTCCATGGAGTCCCAAGAGTCTTCTCCAGCATCTCAGTTCAAAAGTGGGAATGCAAACTAGTACAGCCACTGTGGAGAACAATGTGGAGATTCCCTAAAAAACTGGAAATAGAACTGCCTTATGATCCAGCAATCCCACTGCTGGGCATACACACTGAGGAAACCAGAAGTAAAGAGACACGTGTACCCCAATGTTCATCGCAGCACTGTTTATAATAGCCAGGGCATGGAAGCAACCTAGATGTCCATCAGCAGATGAATGGATAAGAAAGCTGTGGTACATATACACAATGGAGTATTACTCAGCCATTAAAAAGAATACATTTGAATCAGTTCTAATGAGATGGATGAAACTGGAGCCTATTATACAGAGTGAAGTAAGCCAGAAGGAAAAACACCAATACAGTATACTAACTCATATATATGGAATTTAGAAAGATGGTAACAATAACCCTGTGTACGAGACAGCAAAAGAGACACTGATGTATAGATCAGTCTTATGGACTCTGTGGGAGAGGGAGAGGGTGGGGAGATTTGGGAGAATGGCATTGAAACATGTAGAATATCATGTAAGAAACGAGTCGCCAGTCCAGGTTCAATGCACGATACTGGATGCTTGGGGCTGGTGCACTGGGACAACCCAGAGGGATGGTATGTGGAGTGAGGAGGGAGGAGGGTTCAGGATGGGGAACACAGGCATACCTGTGGCAGATTCATTTCAATATTTGGCAAAAGTAATACAATATTGTAAAGTTTAAAAATAAAATTAAATTAAAAAAAAAAAGCGTCAATTACAGGAATCACACTCCCCAGAAACTACTGGTCTGATAGAGTGTTTAAAAAGACATGATGAAAACAGCTGATTCAGGCAACCTACATTACCTTGTACAGAAGGGAAACAGAAGCTCAGATGGCTGTGGTGGGAGGAGTCTGCAAAGTGTGTAGGGAAGCAATCTGATTATATATATGTGAATGCCTCTCAATTTTTATTTTGACATGCTCTCCATTATCCTTTTCCAATTTATGAGTTAGCTGAATTGTATGTTGCCCCCTTCCCAGTTTAAATGTTTATTTTGCATCACAAGAGGTATTATACTTCTGGCCTCTTATTAAACATTTGATGATTGCCAGTAACAAGTTAACACTTTGTTTTTAAAATAGGCTTTAATGGGCATCTACCTCAGGTGATTTCCAGTCCCAAACTCAGGAGATCACCACTTAATCCCCAAATTTGCTTGCTGCCAAAGAATCCAGGATGCTCTTCTCTTCTCCATATACTTCTAATATTATCCAAGCAACTGTAACATGATGTTTCTAAGATTAGGATGGCTTGCATCACTGTCAAGCTCATATCTGGTCAGGTATCCACTTAAATTCAGCTTTTGCTTTGACTTTAAAAAGGTATTGTCTTGTGCATAATAAAAATTGAATAGTAAGCAAAATTATTTTGACTGACATCCATAATTCCATTCCTCCTCCAAGTAACTGCATTAGAAAGTATGATGTATGTGTATGTGTTTCCACTTTGATAAGAAATGGCAAAGACTCTGAGGCAAATTATTAGGGAAAATTCTGATTGAATTTGGGTAAAATAGGATTTGAATTAAAGAAAACTATAATAATACTTTAAAATATAAATCATTCCTACAAAAATTCACATTAAAGATTCTATATTCAATAAAACTTTAAAAGTTAAATAGTCCTGACAATGATTCGAATAACTATTAGAAACAAAGGATTGGCTAAGAATTATGCTAGAATTAGCTCAATGCTCATAGCTTTAGTTCAAAAGGGGAGTAGGAATCAGAGGCCATAAAAGGATCTCATGGAACAGGAAAACATGAAGCTGTATGAAAATTGGAAACTCTTCCAAAAAAGATGACTTTTTACACGTGGGTTAGTTAACTGGCTTTCCAATCCGACTGAAATTTTGCTTGCTTCAAAATGTTTAGAGCTTCCACCTGAAGAAAAAATTGAATTTAAAAAATAGCAGTCACAATAACTACATATGTAAAGCAAAAAGCTCAGCTGCAAAGTACTTTATCCCCTTTCACTGCTCTTTTTTTTTTTTTTTTTTTAAGAATCTGTATCTTTTGTCATGGTCCATGCATGGGTTGGAAAATAATTTACAGACATGACAGAGAACTGGCTGGTTTAGATCCAGAGTCTTATGGCAACAGTTGCTGTAGCATTTGGTCAGTTCCAGAGATTATTTATCCTGTAACCTTGATACAGAGTTCTACAACTGTAACCTTGGTATAGGGCTCAACACAAACCCTAACTTTTCCACATTTATATTTTTTTAAAAGCAGGCAATTTAAATCTGCTTTCATGAGGAGTGAGTTTGATATGTTCTTTTGTTACATTCTGTAGTAATATGTTATTATAGTAATGAAAGCAAGTGAAGTATTGAGGAAACTTTAGTCATCTGCATAACAATGGTCTCCGCACACACCAAAGAAATTATATAAAAGTATAATTCATTTGCTGATGTATAGAACAGTCTTTTGGACTCTGTGGGAGAGGGAGAAGGTGGGATGATTTGCGAGAATGGCATTGAAATATGTATAATATCATATATGAAACGAGTCGCCAGTCCAGATTCGATGCACGATACTGGATGCTTGGGGCTGGTGCACTGGGATGACCCAGAGGGATGGTATGGTGAGGGAGGAGGGAGGAGGGTTCAGGATGGGGAACACATGTATGCTTGTGGCGGATTCATTTCGATGTATGGCAGAACAAATACATTATTGTGAAGTTTAAAAATAAAATAAAATTTTAAAAAAAAGTATAATTCATTTGCTGTCCATCTACCATTATACATTTCATCAATATTTTCATAGAAATTGATATATTTGATTACATTCTATTGAGTTTTAGCAGTATAAGAGAATATCAATGTAATAAAAGAACTTGTTTTCCTGGTTTATTGTGCATAAAACTGCATGGTAATTAATATAATCATAGGTCAAAGTTGATATTCTTTGTTAAATTGTACTTCTTCAGTTATAATAGTTGACTTATAGTAAAAGTGTAATACATTCTCTTCTTTAGACCTATCCAAAGATAATTTTTTTTTTTGGATATGGGATATTTATTATGATTACAAAATCTAAAGTGGCTTGCCAGGTTTATTAAAAAGATTACTGGCCAATTAATATTGATGAAAGTAATCTTAAAGTATCTTTAATATCTATTATACTTAGAAATATCTAAAATAATTTTAGTCTAATATAAGTGATGTGAATTTTAATCTAGAAATGGGTACACATATGTGACTGCACAGAAAACAGTTATGGCCATTTTTTAAAATTTAAATGTATTGATTTTAATTGGAGGCTAATTACTTTACAATATTGTATTGGTTTTGCCCTGTATGCGAGACAGCAAAAGAGACACAGATGTATAGAACAGTTATGGCCATTTTTAATGGTCAGTGTTGATGTCACTTATCTATAAATTATTTAGTTTTTCTTCCTGATGTTTTAAATAAAGCTTTTCAGGAGTCATTTCTGCTTACCTGTTCACATTGCTGTTCCATGTAGTGGAATGTCTGATTTTTCATTACTTCTTAATATTAAACCTCAGCAAAGAACACTGTGTATTCCTCAGTTAATATTGTAGCTATATACAAGTGGTAAAATGTAACACTAAACTTCCTACCCTAAAGCTGTAATGTTCTACGTTGTCTAGTAATAAAATCAAGATTGTCAACAGATAAGAATCACATTCTAATTTATTTGTATTTTCTGAAAATCACTCCATATTTGTTAGAATTAAAAACAATAAACAATTGGCTCAATGGTAAAGAATCTGCCTGCAATCCAGCATATGAGGATTCAATCTCTGGATTGGGAAAATCCTCTTCAGAAGGAAATTACATCTTACTCCAGCATTCTTGCCTGGAAAATCCCATGGACAGAGAAACCTGGTGAGCTACACTTCATGGGGCTGCAGTAGAGTCAGACATGACTTAGTAACTAAAAAATAACAAACAGGTACAGAGTACCTACTGTATTTAAGGCCTCTTAAGTTTTTTTTTGATAATATTTATGCGCACCTAATGGCAACCCACTCCAGTACTCTTGCCTGGAAAATCCCATGGACAGAGGAGCCTGGTGGGCTGCAGTACATGGGGTTGCGACTGAGTGACTTCACTTTCACTTTCCACTTTCATGCATTGGAGAAAGAAATGGCAACCCACTCCAGTGTTCTTGCCTGGAGAATCCCAGGGACAGCGGAGCCTGGTGGGCTGCCATCTGTGGGATCGCACAGAGTTGGACACAACTGAAGCGACTTAGCAGCAGTAGCAGCAGCAATGTACACAATGCTACTTTATGAATTAGCTTATTAGGGCTACTGTAACAAAGTGCCTCAAACTAAGTGGTTTAAAAATAACAGAGATTTATTCTCATGGTTCTGGAAGTTAGAATTCTGAAATTGAAGCCTAAGCAAGTCAAGATCTCTCTGAAACTCCGGGCAAACTGCTCCCTTTCTTCTTCCTAGCTACTGGTCATCAATCCTTAGCATTCAGGCTTGAGAGGCATTACTCCATTCTCTATCTCTGTTATCATATGTGATTCTCCTGTGCATCTCTTCAAATGGCTCCTCCTCTTATAAGGACACCAGACATATAGTATTAGGGCCCACTCTAATTACTTCATCTTCAACTGATAGCATTTTCAAAGGTTCTGTTTCCAGATGAGGATACATTCACAGGTACTCAAAGTTATAATAACATCAACAGGTCTTTATGGAGAGCACAGTATAACACTTTATGATGTAGATATTGGTTTTACTTTAAATCTACCTACCAACAGATAAACAAATGTGAGCATACTCAGTATACTAGAGTATACTAGACTTCAATGTGCTCTGTGACTCTTCCCAACTTCGATTGGTAGAGAAACTCTTGAACTTGCCATTAGTGTCAAAACTCTTGGGAACACCTTAGCAGTCTGGAGGATGATGCCAATTGCCCTGTAGTTTGGTGAATTCCAGGTAACAGCTCACATAACAAACTCAATTTGCTGAACTAAATTATTTATAGAAACTGTACACTAAAGTAGCAATTCCTAAGGTGTCAATGGAAGTCAATGTCAGTATGCAAATTTCCTTTTTAGCTGCTTCATGAGTACCAAATAAAATGTTTTTTATAAGGTTGTAGGGTCCTCTTAAATAAATAGATCTGTTAAGCTAATAAAACATTGGCATAATAAACCTATTTAAAATAGATTTCTGCTGTATTTTGCCAAATTTACAGTCACAGTGTTAGAAGAATTCTAAAATGCAATGATTTGAATAGTCATCAAGGATAATTAAATTTTACTTTTTATTAAATACAACACTCCAAAAGTGACTCTGTGAGAATTTTTTTTTTTTTCTGAGATAAAATTTGGAGCACAGATCTTAATTATTCAGATCTCAACACTTAAGTCCTGATAATTGGTCATTTCTATACCATGCTTCTAAACTTGCTGGTTTGGATATTTAAGTAAGAAATTTATTTTTTACTAAACAGAAGATTTTGTTCTCACAGACTTCAATCAGTTTCATTTGTTACAATCTAGCTATAAAATTACAGTTAATTTCCTACAGTGATATTAATTCTTTTCAAATTTGTAATTGGCAATTAATGGCTTTTGTGCAGCTTCTGTCAAGAGTTTCAAATGGAAGAAAGAGCAATTTTTTTTACATTCTGTTTCAGTTTTCTTTTTCCAGAATAACTGTTTGCTGAAAGACAGTACTTTCAGTAAAGGGTAACTTTAGGGTTTCTTTAAAAATGCAACGTGCAAATTAGCATCCACATGCTATTATAGGAAATATTTAAGGACAGACTTAGTTGGTAACAATGTCCTGAATTAATTTATAATCAATTACTTTTAATGTGATTACTATTAATCCATGAAAATGAACTTTAAAGGAAAACATTTCATCTTCCAAATATATGCAGAAAAATATTCATATTAAATATCAATAAGTCTTTGGTCTGTTTAATTCACTTCATAATGAGAGTTGGTTTTGAAACATTTGCTGGATTTAGGCTGGTCTACAAAATTACTTTTGGACTGTTGTTCATTCGCTCATGCTTTGTTTAGAGGATGTGAGAGGATGTTAAAATATATTTATCCTTGGTTTCTATTTTTACATTCTCTAATCATGGGAAGTTGTATTGGAATAGGCTTTCTTCTCTTCAAAGTTATATATTTTCCCATAAAATATGATCAAAATTTATTGAATCTTAGGATATTCTGGTTGCACATGGTAGATTAAAAGCATGGACAAGTCTCCCTTAGTACTTACACTTAGATGATAACAAGAATAAAGCAAATATATGAATTTAAAAGATGAATACATCTAGGAAAAGAGAGAAGATAGAAGATGTCAAGATTTTTTTTTTAATGATAGGAAAGTAAGTAAGTGATTTGTTCAACAGAAGCATTAAAGATGTTTTGTATTGTTTTTTCTGACCTCAAATTTCCCTGAAAAGCCTGGTTTCTTGAATTAGCAACTCATGAGATATATGTAAGACTAACCAACCAAGATAAATGAGAAGTTTTGCTGAAGCTATCTTCCAAAATGTTGTTGTTGCTATTTCAACTGAATAACCTATAATCATTGAAAAATCTGTGTGTGCACTGGCACTAGAGATTTGGTAACAAGTCATCTAAATGTGAAGGAGATAGGAAGACAAGTGATTAAAATGTACAGAAAAGCTGAAGAGATTAAGAATTCAAATTTTTCCTGAACTGGGTTTTTCTATATTTCTCTAGCTTATCTCACAAAAGCATGTATACCATAATTCAGAATAACTTTTGAATTAATACAGCAGAAGTTGCACCCAGGAAGAGCCACGAACTCTCCACTATTTTATTCTGCTTTTACTGTATTTTCCTAAAAGGTGAATAAATGTGGAATCAGTAAAACTTATTGCATCTCTTGAGATTTACTGCCAATTTGAGCATAAGCTAAAGCAAAGGAGAAAAGGAAAGATACACCCATCTGAATGCAGAGTGCCAAAATATAGCAAGGAGAGATAAGAAGGCCTTCCTCACTGATCAGTGCAAAGAAATAGAGGAAAACAATAGAATGGGAAAGTCTAGAGATCTCTTCAAGAAAATTAGAGATACCAAGGGAACATTTCATGCAAATATGGGCAAAATAAAGGATAGAAATGGTATGGACCTAATGGAAGCAGAAGATATTAAGAAGAGGTGGCAAGAATACACAGAAGAACTGTACAAAAAAGATCTGAATGAACCAGATAACCATGATGGTGTGATCACTCACCAAAAGCCAGACATCCTGGAGTCTGAAGTCAAGTGGGCCTTAGGAAGAATCATGATAAACAAAGCTACTGGAGGTGATGGATTTCCAGTTGAGCTAGTTCTAATCCTAAAAGACAATGCTGGTACAGTGCTGCACTCAATATGTCAGCAAATTTGGAAAATTCAACAGTGGCCATAGGACCGGAAAAGGTGATTTCATTCCAAACCCTAAGAAAGGCAATGCCAAAGAATGTTCAAACTACCACATCACTGAACTCATCTCACATGCTAGCAAAGTAATGCTCAAAATTATCCAAGCCAGGCTTCAAGAGTATGTGAACCATGAACTTCCAAATGTTCAAGCTAGATTTAGAAAAGACAGAGGAACTAGGGATCAAATTGCCAACATCTGTCGGATCATCAAAAAACCAAAAGCAAGGGAGTTCCAGAAAAACATCTAATTCTGCTTTATTGATTACACCAAAACCTTTGATTGTATGGATCACAACAAACTGTGGAAAATTCTTAAAGAGATGGCAATACCAGACCATCTGACCTGCCTCTTGAGAAATCTGTATACAGGTCAAGAAGCAACAGTTAGAACTGGACATGGAACAAACGACCGGTTCCAAATTGGGAAAGGAGTACATCAAAACTGTATACAGTCACCCTGACTATTTATCTCATATGCAGAATACATCATGTGAAATGCCTGGCTGGATGAAGCACAAACAGGAATCAAGGTTGCTGGGCGAAATACAAATAACCTCAGATAGGCAGATGACACAACCCTCATGGCAGAAAGTGAAGAGGAACTAAAGAGCCTCTTGAGGAAAGTGAAGGAGGAGAGTGAAAAAGCTGGCTTAAAACTCAACATTCGAAAAACTAAGATCATGGCATCTTGTCCCATCAATTCATGGCAATAGATGGGGAAACACTGAAAACAGTGACAGACTTTAATATCTTGGGCTCCAATATCACTGCAGATGGTGACTGCAGCCATGAAATTAAAAGACTCTTGCTCCTTGAAAGGAAAACTATGACAAGCCTAGACACCATATTAAAAAGCAGAGACTTTGCTTTGCTGAGAAAGGTCCTTCTAGTCAAAGCTATGGTTTTTCCAGTACTCATGTATGTATGTGAGAGTTGGACCATAAAGAAAACTGAGTGCTGTAGAATTGATGCTTTTGAACTGTGTCATTGGAGAAGACTTCCAGTCCCTTGGACTGGAAGGAGGTCAAACCAGTCAATTTTAAAGGTTATTAGCCCAGAATATTGTAAGGACTGATGTTGAAGCTAAAGGTCCAATACTTTGGTCACCTGATGTGAAGAACTGACTCATTGGAAAAGCCCCCGATGCTGGTAACGATTGAAAGCAAGAGGAGAAGGGGACAACAGAGGATGAGATGTCTGGATGGCATCACCAACTCGATGGGCATGAGTTTGTGCAAGCTCCAGGTGTTGGTGATGGACAGGAAAGCCTGGTCTGCTGCAGTCAATGGGGTCACAAAGAGTCGGATATGACTGAGAGACTGAACTGAACATCAGACCACTGCTTCTAGTTGAGCAGATGTAACTGGAAACTAGCTCAGCTGGGTAACATGCAACATACAGAAACATAGGAAAGGGGGGAAAAAAAGGACAGAAATTTGCTTTGAGGCAATTGACAGTCTCAGGATTCCTGTAATAAGACACAGCAGGTGTGTAGGTACTTAGCTGTGGTTCAACAATTAAAAGGTAGTAAGAATTTATATATAGAGAAGTTCTATCTCCTTGTATTCTCTTTTATCCCACAAGCAAGGCTATTGTTTCTTTTTTATATTTATTTTATTTTTTAACTTTACAATATTGTATTGGTTTTTCCATACATCAACATGAATCCGCCACAGGTATACACATGTTCCCCATCCATACTATATCCCCATATGTAGACTTGTGGCTACTCTTCTGAGAAAAATGGAACAAGCAAATACCTGCACACTGAGACCTTGAAGACCATAAAAACCAAAAATGTAACTAAGGTCTTAAAGAATTCAACTGCTGAAGTCTGTCTATTAAGCAGGACTCTCTAGTTACCCACCTCAATTTGCTCTAGAGGTCATCCACCCAGAGTATATATCCCCCCTCCCACTTTCATCACAAAAATAAGAAAATTAGAAATAATATTGAATAAGAAAAACTGGTCCCAAAGATAATATATGAATCATGCTAACATTTCATTCATGAATGAAGCACATTTTATGTAGATGATGATATACTGAAGTGCTCTAGTGGACAATTTCTCTCTTGCTCTTAGAGCATTCATTCACAATGAGTTTATTTTGCAATGTGAATAGATTTCCTACTTTCTCCAGATATTTGGAAAAGAAATAAAATTCAAAAAAGAAGCCAAAGCAACATACAAATACCTTCAGAAAATCAGAGAAAACTGAATTAACAGTCAAAAATCCCACTGTAGGAAAAATAATTTTAAATGACAAAAATGATAATTAACTAATATCTTCCACTAAAAAAAAAGAAAGTTATTCTACCCACAAAACCAAAATAGGATCTAAAAATCATACCAGAAAACAAATAGGAGCTTTGACATTAAAAATGAGATAAGATAAATTGATTGTTGAAATCTACCAGAGATAAGAACAAAAATATAAACAAGAAATATTTGGCAAAACCAATACAATATTGTAAAGTTTAAAAATAAAATAAAATTAAAAAAAAATAAAATGTTAAGAGATTAATCCATGAGATTCATTAATAAACTATGCAGAGTTCCAAGAAAAAAAAATGATAAAGAAAATATTCAAATATAACAAGAACATTGCTCGTCATTGAAGGACATGGCCTCCAATTGCAAAGTTTAAACAGGTAACCTGAGCAATCAATTTATTCCCTCCTTTTTTTGCCAAAGGTTTTGAACACTTGTCCACTGAAGCGTGTGAAATTATGAAATGTCACAAAAAGGAGGAAATCCTAAATTATTTGAGAAAGATAAAAATGAAAACAAAACAATATAGATGACTAAAAGATCACAGAAAACAATCAGGATAAAGAAATACCTGTACTTTCCAAATAGTAACAACAAGAGCTTACATAAAATAGAGTGATGCATTCTGATTTCTGAAAGAAACTGATTTCTAGCCTAAAAAACTAATAAAGCCACACTTTTAATCCAAGATCAGAACAATTAGAGATATTTTCAGATACTTGAGGCTTAAAAAGCTCACTTTCCTGTCTTTAGGAAGCTACTAGAAAATATGCTCATCAAAAGGAAAGAGGAAATGAGGGAGAAAGAAGGATCTAAAAGGGGATGAAGAATTCAGATTGGAAGAGGAGGGAAAGATAGCTTGAGATCTGACCAGGGGAAGAGATATTCCAGATTGGAATAAGAGGGTACCAGGAGGACTTTCCCTGATTAGTGATTAGAAGTGATCAATTATCCATGGAACTGATCGTGTAGAAAACAGCATTGGGAGGTGTGTAGGATCTCTACATGTGATAGTTATAAAAACATATGCAAGTGCAAAACAAGTAGCAATTATTAATTTGAGAAAAAAAAAGATGTAAAAGAATTGGGACAGTCATAAGCACAATACTTGTAAGTATTCATAAATTCATTTCAAGGTCTGTTTTGCACAGAAGCCTAAAACTATGTTTTATATAACCTCTTTACACAGATAAAGAGTAAGGAGAGGTCTTAATACCAGGACAGGATTGAAGTCCACCAGCTTTCAGGTGAGGTACCAGTGAATCACCAGTTCTACTACTGACTGATATAGTTCTGTGACCAAGTAAAGTCCTGCTGCCCAACCACATAGGAAACAGAATTATGAGACCAGCTTTTGAGAAAATAAAGAGCTTTATTTTAAGGTCAGTAAGCATGGAGACAAGAGGCTGGGATCAAATCTGTCTTCTGGATCTGGGGTTCAGGGTGAAACTTCAAGGTTAGGGGTATTTCAAACTTGGAAGCTGAGTGGTTAGTCTCAAATAAATCCATATACAGTAATCAAGCTACTTCTACTGTTGAAAGCTAGATTTTCTCTACTGAAGGACTTTTGGCTCGGTAAAGGACTCCATGACAACATTTGTATTCCTTTGAGTCCCATAGACAAGATTATTGGTTTTGGGGATCACCTGAAGACGTGGGTCCCTGTCCTACATGTGTGTATTGTTGTCTCTATAAAGTAAATCCAGGTTGGATTAACCAACAGTCTATTTGAAGGAAGCAAGACGAGTTTAAGCTGGTCAATGTTTTATATCCTGTTTCAGTCAGATGGAAGATTTCCAAAGTTGCTTGAGGTTTTTGGTGGCCTTACAAAGAGTCCTTGAAAACTAGTCACTTCCCTCTTGCAGGACAATATATTTTGAGTCCACTTTCCAAACTGTTAATATTCAGACTAACAATTACACAAGCCTCTGATTCCTTGTATTAAAACATTCAGATGGAATATATAGACTGGATTCAAATACAAGGCATATATGCAAGATAGACATAAATTTGAGATGAAACTGCTAAAAGCATTATATCTGGGGGAGAATGGATCTTTCCTTCTGAAAGATCACTATTTTTTAATAACTATTAAGAATTGACTTGTCAAGCTATATGTAAGCATCATTATCTACAAGTATTGACTTTAAAAAAGTGGCTGAGCTTTAAGTTGGATAAGACTTTGGGGTTGAGGGCCAAGTGATTCAAGGGGTAGAGGCTGTTCCATCAGAGGCACCAAGTTCATAGTTTCAGGATTATATAATATCCTCTACTAAAAATGAGCTGTGTATAGTGTTAACAGTTTTCATTGAAAAGTCTGCATGACTTTTCTACTCAAGCCTTACCATGCAGATCAAGTCCAAATATTTGTTTGAATAAAGGATTATTTTTGTGTAATTTTCATTACTTTTGATTGCACAATGCCCTTACTATGTTATTTGTTTAGAAAGAAATATTACTTTTTGTAAAAAGCACACCAATTATATTTCTCCCTAGACGGTGGCATGAGCAGACTTTTCCTTTTCATTGAAATTGATGGAAATATACTACCCCAGTTTCTAGTGAGTTAAAAAAAAAATCCTAAACAACTTATGACTGAAGTCTCAGCTGTACAAATAGGGGAAGACAAGCCCTTAGAACATGTGGGGTTATTTGCATGCAGCTTATGTTGTAATTCTTAGCAATACACTTGACTCTTTGCACTCTGATGGTAGTAAATTTTATTCCTGCTGACAGCAAAAGTAATTGCTTTGAACATTATAACAGGGATTGCTGAAAAATTTTAACAAGATTTTCTTACCCTACTTCTGTAGTCTCTTTTTTTTTTTCTCTTTTTTTTTTTTTTTTTTACATAAATAAAAGGGAAAAGTCAGAGACAACCCTGGTAGTTGAAAAATGAAGTATTGGTATAAGCAGTGATGGTGCTCTTTTATATGAGGATAAATTTTGATCAGTATTTCCTCTTTTGAATTACCAAAAATTTAAGCAAGTTTTATAAATAGTGCATAGATCACCCTTTACTCACTAATTCCTGACATTTTGAAAGTCTGCTCAGGAACATTAAAATTACATAAAAATCCACTATAAAACAAAACAAACAAACAAAAAAAAACAAAGAAAACCCACCAGTGATTTTGTAATACAGACAATCCCAGGTTCTATTTGAAATATCTCTAGCATAAAATTATTTCCAACATATACATTTATCCTTCCTTTGCATCACTATATACATATCTTCTACTTGTAGGTAGCGTCAACCATATTCTGGTCTCCAAACTCAGTCTTCATTCAGTTGTGATGAGTTTTATGAGACTAGAATCTATACCTTGGGAAATAGTACTTAGCCATCTCATCTGCCTCTGTGATTTTGCAGTTTCTGTGCTATTAACAGAGACTTCCTTCCCCAGTTCCTCCTGAATCAAACCTATACTTCCAGACTCAGGTCCTATTAGATTCTCCATTGCCCTTGATCATTCTTCTAAATTAATTGTTCTTCTGTGATCTCCTTATCTTCAGTCCTCACTTGTGCCATGGAATTTATATCATGATCATTTACTTCCCTGAATAGAAATCTGTGAAATATATAAAGGCAAGGACCATTGTATTCTTCTTTGCATTTTCAATTCTAAGGAAAACATTGTTATATTGTAAAAGCTTAAGTGTGGCTATTAAAAAAAAAAAAAAATACACAATTGAAGTTTTCTACAGATTCAGTAAAGGGACACGGGAGCGAAGAATGTCCTGTTGAGTTTAAAGGCATTCTTAACATTGTATTTCCTTAGCTATATGGTTCTTACAGAAAGGCATGCATGCTAAGTCACTTCAGTCGTGTCCGGCTCTTTGAGTCCCATGGACTGTAGCCTGGTGTAGGGTTTCCCTGGTAGCTGAGTGGTGAAAAATCCACTTGCAGTGCAGGAGCTACAGTAGACTCAGGTTCGATCCCTTGGTTAGGAAGATCCCTTGGAGGAGGGCATGTTAAGCCCACTCCAGTATTCTTGTCTGGAGAATCCCATGGGCAGAGGAGCCTGGCAGGATACAGTCCAAAGGATCACACAGAATCTGACATGACTAAAGTAACTTAGCATGAAATTGGATAGATGGTAAATATCTTATAAAGGGATCTTGCAAATTCAAACCCAAATCAATAGAAGTGAAATAAAGAAGTCTGGGTTTGTGTTTAGAGTTCTGGATTAAGCTTCTATGTGTCAGCATTCTCAAGCAACTTAAATCATCTTACTGTACCTGCATTTTCTCATGCACAAAACAGGACCATGAAATATCTCTGTTCTTTTTCTCTGGGATTTTGGAGCAATATAATAAGATAGTTGAGAGCTAAACAAGTATAACTATGCCATTATTATCTACCAAGGCATTTTACCTATTCTTTTGTTGGATTCTCTCATTAAATGACAAAAAGAAATAATTAGCTCCTATTACCCATGAAGCAATAAATCAATCTCTGTACAGAATCTCTCTGTAGCAAAGTTGTACATAACTGCCTCCATTTAAGTCTGAATAGCACATATGTTCATGGGCTCAAGGCAAAAATATTTTTCAATAAACTATACACAAAGAGAAAACAGTGTTCAGTATACTAGTTAGTAACTTGATTTCTTCTTGATTAAACAAAAAGATTTTGATCACAGACACCCACTCATTCATTGTGTTAATTGTGATTCAGTTATAAAATTAAAAATAATTGTTTCTTTTTTCAGACAATTTCATTCCACCATTTGTTAGCTGTGTGGCTTTAGTGTGTTCTTTGCTTCTCTGTCTAGGGTCTTTCTAGCTTTTTCCGGAATTACCTCTCTCTGTCTTCTATCCCACAATCCTTAACTTCTGTCCAGTACTTTATCCATCACAGAGGAGAGCTTGGGTATCATATCTTTTATGAAAGCAAGCATTGAAAATTTCTTACAACACATCTCAATTTCCCAGTTGAGATTGGGCAAAAATCTGATCCTTGGTATTTTCATATTTTTACCCTGTGTGTTCATCCTCAATTGGACAAGTTACATGGACGGGTTTGTTACTGATTGTTTGTATTTCTTCAACATTCATATATTAAAATTCTAAACACCAATGGGATGGTAGTAGGAGGTGAAGCCTTTGGGAGGGAACTGTTACACAAGGATGGAGTACTTATGAATGAGATTAGTGCCCTTATAAAGGAGTCCCAGGAGAACCCTCTTATATCCTTTCTGCTATGGAGGACACAGCAGGAAGAGTGTCTATGAACCAGAAATTGAGTGCTCATAAGAAGCTGTGTCCTGATATTAAACCCCCAAAACACAAAGAGAAGTAAAGTTTGTTGTCTAAGTTACCCAGTCTATGGTATTTTTGTTGTACTAACCTGAACTGACTAAGATGTTTTTGAAATTATATCAACACATAAGTTCCTCCCTTCAGTAGAGTCTATGTTCCATGGGCTAGATAAAATATCATCTATTGTTAATTTTGTTTTTATAGAGAGTACATAATGCATGTCAAGTACCTAGAAATTGTCCACTTGATAGTATGAAAGTGAAAGCTTTAGTCTCTTAGCCAAGTCTGACTCTTTGCAACCCCATGCACTGCAGTCCACCCGGCTCCTCTGTTCATGGAATTCTCCATTCAAGAATACTGAAGTGGGTTTCTATTCCCTTCTCCAGGGGATCTTCCCCACCCAGTGATCAAACCCGGGTCTTTCACGTTGCAAGCAGATTGCTTTACCATCTGAGCTACCAGGAAGCCCTCTAATTGATAATAGGCATCACTAAAAAGTCATATAAGTAATCTAATCTGTTTATTCACATTTGTAGAACAGTGCCTTAAATCTGATAATCATTAAATATATATTTGTTGAGTTAGACAGAATATGTAAAGTTCTTTTGATGATAATTTTGAACGTGTGCTATACATCCTGAATTGAAACCCTATTCTAGATATATTTTCTGTGTATCTCCAGAAGCTTCCTTTTCTCATATTTCTATGGGCAGCTCTCATGTATTTTGTGAAGTTATTCTAATCTTTCAAGCCAAATGAATTATCTGTACTCTTGTATGCTACACTAGCATCTTCTGTATAGCTCTCAGGTGGCATTCATCACATTATACTGTACTGAGGTCATGAGGGTAACCTGACACTGAGATGCAATCTCTTCAAGGGTAGGAAGAAGTTCATTAGTTTTCTATCTTAAGTAGTTCAGAAAGTTACTGAATTTTAATTATATTTAATTAATTTTGCTAAAATAATGTTAGAAAAATACCAGGAGTGTGCTATCAAATCTTTTATATTCAAGACAGATTAAAATAGTATCTTTTAAAATTTGAAGTTTTGCCTTGCCAGATGGTATTGGGCGAATTTCACCTAGGATATAAAGGTCACTGAGTGAGTACTCACAACTTACTGATGCTTGAAGAAAGTAAATTGAGTCTTCAGAATTTGTTGGATTTTTACAATTTGCAAAATTCATCAGTTCAGCTGAGTTCAATAGCTCAGTCATGTCTGACTCTTTGCAACTCCATGGACTGCAGTACTCCAGGCTTCCCTGTCCATGAACAATGCCCAGAGCTTAGGAGCTTACTCAAACTCATGTCCATAGAGTTGGTGATGCCATCCAGTCATCTCAGCCTCTGTCATCCCCTCCTCCTCCCACCTTTAATTTTTCCCAGCATCAGAGTCTTTTCCAATGAGTCAGTTCTTCCCATGAGGTGATTGAAGTATTGGAGTTTCAGCTTCAGCATCAGTCCTTCCAGTGAATATTCTGGACTAATTTCCTTTAGGATTGACTGGTGTGATCTCCTTGTAGTCCAAGGGATTCTCAAAAGTCTTCTCCAAGACTTTTGAATCACAGTTCAAAAGCATCAAATCTTTGATGCTCAACTTGCTTTAAATACCAACTCTCACATCCATACAAGACTACTGGAAAAACCATAGCTTTCACTAGACAGACCTTTGCTGGCAAAGTAATGTCTCTGCTTTTTAGTAATCTATCTAGACTGGGTATAGCTTTTCTTCCAAGGAGCAAATGTCTTTTAATTTCATGGCTTCATTCACCATCTGAAGTGATTTTGGAGCCAGAAGAAATAAAGTCTCTCACTACTTCCACTGTTTCCCCATCTATTTGCCATGAAGTGATGGGACCAGAGGCCATGATCCCAGAGGCCATGATCTTAGTTTTCTGAATGTTGAGCTTTAAGCCAACTTTTTCACTCTCCTCTTTCACTTTCATCAAGAAGCTCTTTAGTTCTTCTTCGCTTTCTGCCATAAGAGTGGTGTCATCTGCATATCTGAGGTTATTGATATTTCTCCTGGCAACCTTGATTCCTGTTTGTGCTTTATCCATCCCAGTATTTTGCATGATGTACTCTGCATATAAGTGAAATAAACAGGGTAAACAGGAGTCTTCACGTACTCCTTTCCGTATTTGGAAACAGTCTTTTTTGCCATGTCCAGTTCTGGCAGTTGTTTCTTGACCTGCTTACAGATTTCTCAGGAGACAGGTCAGGTGATCTAGTATTCCCATCCCTTTAAGAATTTTTCAGTTTGCTGTTATCCACACACTCAAAAGCTTTGGCGTACTTGATAAAGCAGATGTAGATGCTTTTCTGGAATGCTTTTGCTTTTTCAATGATCCAAAGGATGTTGACAATTTAATCTCTGGTTCCTCTGCTTTTTTAAACTTCAGCTTGAACATCTAAAAGTTCACAGTTCACGTACTGTTGAAGCCTGACTTGGAGAATTTTGAGCATTACTTTGCTAGTGTATGAGATGAGTGCAATAGTGCAATAGTTTGAACATTCTGTGGCATTGCCTTTCTTTGGGATTAGAATGAAAACTAACATTTTCCAGTCCTTTGGCCACTGCTGAGTTTTCCAAATTTGCTGGCATACTGAGTGCAGCACTTTCATGGCATCATCTTTTAGTGTTTGAAATAGTTCAACTGGAATTCCATTATTTCCACTAGTTTTGTTCATAGTGATGTTTCCTAAGGCCCATTTGACTTCACTTTTCAGAATGTCTGGCTCTAGGTGAGTGATCACATCATCGTGGTTATCTGGGTCATGATCATTTTTGTATAATTCTTGTGTATTCTTGCCACCTCTTCTTAATATCTTGTGCTTCTGTTAAGCACATACCATTTCTGTCCTTTATTGTGCCCATCTTTGTATGAAATGTTCCCTTGGTATCTCTCATTTTCTTGAAGAGCTCTCTAGTCTTTCCCATTCTATTGTTTTCCTCTATTTCTTTGCATTGATCACTGAGGAAGGCTTTCTTATCTCTCCTTGATATTCTTTGGAACTCTGCATTCAAATGGTTATATCTTTCCTTTTCTCCTTTGCCTTTAGCTTCTCTTTTTTTCACAGCTATTTGTAAGGCCTCCCCTGACAACCATTTTGCCTCTTTTTGTTTCTTGTTCTTGGGGATGGTTTTGATCACTGCCTCCTGTACAATGTCATGGACCTCCATCCATAGTTCTTTAGGCACTCTGTCTATCAGATCTAATCCCTTGAATCTATTTGTCACTTCCACTGTATAATCATAAGGATTTGATTTAGTTCATACTTGAATGTTCTAGTGGATTTCCCTTCTTTCTTCAATTTCAGTCTGAATTTGGTAATAGGAGTTCATGATATGATCTACAGTTAGCTACTGGTCTTGTTTTTTCTGACTGCATAGAGCTTCTCTACCTTTGAGTGGAAAGAATATAATAAATCTGATTTAGGTATTGACCATCTGGTGATGTCCAGGTGTAGAGTTTTCTCTTGTGTTGTTGGAGGAAGGTGTTTATGATGATCAGTGTGTTCTTTTGGCAAAACTCTGCTAGCCTTTCATGGCTTCATTTTGTACTCCAAGGCCAAATTTTCCTGTTACTCTAGGTATGGCTTGACTTCCTACTTTTGCATTCCAGTCCCCTAAAATGAAAAGGACACTTTTTTTGGGTGTTAATTCTAGAAAGTCTCGTAGGTCTTCATAGAAGCATTCAAATTCAGTTTCTTCAGCATTACTGGTGGGCATAGAGTGGGATTACTGTGATAGTGAATGGTTTGCTTGGAAATGGACAGAGATCATTCTGCTGTTTTTGAGACTGCATCCAAGTACTGCATTTCAAACTCTTGTTTACTACGAGGGCTACTCCCTTTATTCTAAGGGATTTTTGCCCACAGTAGTAGACATAATGATCATCTGAGTTAAATTCACCCATTCCAGTTCAGTTTAGTTAACTGATTCTTAAAATATCTATGTTAACTCTTGTCATCTTGCATAATTTTTAAATACCTTAATTGATAAATTTTCTTTGTCCTTTCATTTCATAGAATTAAATTCAAACCCCACTAACTAATTTGGAACTGAAGACAAACGAAAAAAAAAAGAAAAAAGAAATGTGCTTAATGCTGCTGCTAAGCAGAGAAGGTGATGGCACCCCACTCCAGTACTCTTGCCTGGAAAATCCCATGGATGGAACAGCCTGGTAGGCTGCAGTCCATGGGGTCGCTAAGAGTCAGACACAACTGAGCGACTTCACTTTCACTTTTCCCTTTCATGCATTGGAGAAGGAAATGGCAACCCACTCCAGTGTTCTTGCCTGGAGAATCCCAGGGACAGGGGAGGCTGGTGGGCTGCCGTCTATGGGGTGCTTAATGCTACACTGAATAAATTTTCTAATATAAAGCAAATGTTTCTATTGGAAATAATTTTGTACAGTAAGGAAAAAATATTTCATTTTAACCAGATTAATTTAAAAAATGAATATACAAGTCTAGTGTCTAAATGTTTACATGCCTACCTATCATTCTCTTTCTTAATCTTATAAAGTTCTACCTTAAATCAGAATTACAAATATCATCCATGTTAACTCTGGTATTTCACAAACTTTTGTGTCTGCCCAAATCAAGCTGTGTTTCTCTGATATATATTAATAAAGATTATTAGCTTTTTCCCTTGAAGACCAGGAGACTGCACATCCTGAATCAGTGTTACAATTATGAGACATTTATTGACAGAACAGATACCCCAATTTGTGTATATGAATTACAGAGATTTGACACATCCAGTATTCCAAAACTAACCTGAAATATAAAGTGCATGAAAGGATTTTAGGTAATTTTATTGCAGAATATTGTATTTGTATTGAATTGAAGTAAAAGTCACTCAGTCACACCCAACTCTTTGTGACTTCATGGACTACACAGTCTATGGAACTCGCCAGGCCAGAATACTGGGTAGGGGTATAGGGTAGGGTAGGGGTATAAAGGGGTAGGGTAGCCTTTCTCTTTTCCAGCGGATCTTCCCAACCCAGGGATTGAACCCAGGTCTCTCGCATTGCAGGTGGATTCTTTACCAGCTGAGCCACAAGGAAAGCCCCAGAATACTGGTGTCATTAGTTTATCCCTTCTCCAGGGGTTCTTCCCGACCCAGGAGTCGAAGCAGGGTCTCCTGCATTGCAGGCAGATTCTTTACCAACTGAGCTATCAGGGAAGCACCTAAAATATTTAATTAAATTATTCTGAAAGGTGTCACAATTTTGACTTTTATTGAGTCTGAAAGTAAAAGTGAAAATATTAGTCAGTCGTGTCCAACTCTTTGCAATCCCATGGACTCTGCCAGGCTCCTCTGTCCATGGAATTCTCCAACAAGAATATTGGAGTGGGCTGCCATTTCTTCCCCCAGGGGATCTTCCCAAACCAGGATGGAGCCTGGGTCTCTTGCATTGTGGGCTGATTCTTTATCATCTGAGCCACCATGGAAGCCCTTCACTGAGTATGCTGTAGATTAAATTTTTAACTTTTATTTTTGTTCTTTTTCTTATACACAGTATTGCCAAGATTTATACTCACACAATGGTATGTTTTGGGGGCTGAAATTCAATAATTATTTATGCCTATAAGGTGGCTTACAGTTATTAAAACACTTTGGATTTTAACTCTGTTTTTCACAGTATTCACTATTTCCTCAGCTGTGTGCATACCATCAACTGAGGAGCAGGCTCTTCATATTTTCCTTGTGATTATTAATGAACAGATTGAACTGGACAGGTCCAAGGAAAGGTCCCTGTGTCCTTGAAGGGACACAGGCCTCCAGTGAGCTGACATCTTCCTCTGTGACATAATAAATTAGAGAGTTCAGTCCAGAGTGTCGGATCTGTTTTCATCTAGGCATTGGTTAGATAAATGAGGGAAAGTTGCACAATCTAAAGAGATGGCTTAGGCCCCTGCCCCTGCCCCTGCCTGTGAAAGTTTCTAAACAGGTTCAATGCCTTTGACATGACTGCACAGGAGATACAGTGATCTATGTACATATTCAAAATTCTGGGGCCAGTTTGACTGATGATGTCTTGATTCATCCTTCATATCTCTTCTCAGAAATGAATTTTTTCTGAGTCTGCCTTATCCAGTAGAAAAAAGGGTTTGGTTAAGTGTCTCATCTAGGCACTCCCCTCATATAGGAAGTTTTACAGTTAATTTTAACATCATGTTTTTAATGTCTACATTTTCTGTGTCAGTATGGTGATATTCTGAGAAACAGTTCTTTATTTTTTATCCACCAGTTGTATTTCTGGTTGTTAGAACTGTGCCTGTATATATTCAACAAATGTAAAGTGATATCATAGATTCATTCACACAACCCTCAGATCAATTAAAAAAAAAGTATGACTTTATTTTTATGACTTATCTGATGTCCTATAAGAGTTAATATTCTACCAGCTGACAGCCAGATTTAAATCTGTATTTGAAGAATTTCTCAAGCATTTTTCAAGTGGAAATCATCAATCTGTTTTGTACACAATGCCCTTTCAGGGCTGGTTTGAATGAAGATCTTCAACTGATTCATTATCTTCATTCACACACATTATATTTTATCATCTACATCCTAAAAAGGTGGCTAAGTGTGAAAAGAGTTTCAGTCCCTGTAAGCCCTTGAAGGCACTCTTCCAGACTATAAGGGTGAACCTTAGTGCCCATTCTTCTCATAATAGTGATCTAAACCACTTCCCAAGCTGGCTGACATAGGTAAAGTTGGTCTTAAAAGGTCCAGAGAACTGATAAGTTTGCTCCCTCAGCTAAGTCCATGGACTCAGCTATTTGGTCCTAGTTCAAAGGCTTTATTGATGATGTCCTCTTCATCATGATCCCAGGCCTCTGATTTTAACAGTCTTCTTAGAAACCTGTGTACTTTCACTTGAATACTCAGGTATGGGTAGGCTTTCTGAAATCCCTAGGGAAACCAGGGCACTTCTTGAAGCTCCTCTACTTTATTGTCTCCAATAATTCTGTCATTCTATAATGCATTATGTTTTTGCTGTGGTACTGTTGCTTCAGGCCTGACTGACTCTTTGAAATTCAATGGACTGTAACCTGCCAGGCTCTCTTACTCATGGGATTCTCAGGCAAGAATACTGGAGTGGGTTGCCATTCCCTCTTTGAGGGGATCTTCCCAATCTAGGGATCAAGTCAGAGTCTCTTGTCTTTTACATTGGCAGGTGGGTTCTTTGCCAACAGCACCAACTTCAGGTCAGTTTTTCAGTCGTGTCTGACTCTTTGTGCCCCCATGGACTGCAACACGCCAGGCTTCCCTGTCCATCACCAACACCTAGAGCTTGCTCAAACTCATGTCCATAGAGTTGATGATGACATCCAATCATCTTATCCTCTGTAGTCCCCTCTTCCTACTTCCTTCAATCTTTCCAAGCATCAAGGTCTTTTCCAGTGAGTCAGTTTTTCGCATCAGGTGGCCAAAGAATTGCAGTTTCAGCTTCAACATCAGTCCTTCCAATGAATATTCAGGACTGATTTCCTTTAGAATTGACTGGTTGGATCTCCTTGCAGTCCAAGGGATTCTCAAGAGTCTTCTCCAACACCACAGTACAAAAGCAAAAATTATTTGGTGCTGTTTTCTTTATAGTCTAACTACCACATCTGTACATGACTGTTGGAAAAAAAATCATAGCTTTGACTAGATGCTTTCTGGTGAAAGGGTAGTGTCATCTACATAGCTTATTGACATTTCTCTTGCCAATCTTGATTCTAGCTTGTGTTTCATCCAGATCAGCATTCACATGATGTACTATGCATATAAGTTAAATACAGAGGGTAACAATATACAGCCTAGACATACTCTTTTTCCAATTTGGAACCAGTCTGTTGTCCCATGTCCGGTAATAACTGTTGCTGAAGTAGATGTTTTTCTGCAACTCTCTTGTTTCTTGGTGATCCAAGGGATGTTGGCAATTTGATTTCTGGTTCCTCTGCCTTTTCTAAATTCAACTTGAACATCTGGAATTTCACAGATCACGTACTGCTGAAGCCTGTCTTGGAGAATTTTGAGCATTACTTTGCTAGCATTTGGGATGAGTGCAATTGTGTGACAATTAGAACATTCTTGGGCATTGCCTTTCTGCAGAATTGGAATAAAAACTGACCTTTTCCAGTCCTGGGGCCACTGATGAGTTTTCCAAATTTGCTGACATATTCAATACAACAGTATCACAGCATCATCTTTTAGGGTTTGAAATATCTCAACTGGAATTCTAAAACCTACACTAGCTTTGTTCATAATGATGCTTCCTAAGGCCAGCTTGACTTCACATTCCAGGATGTCTGGCTCTAGGTGAGTGATCATACCATCATGGTTATCTGGGTCATGAAGACCTTTTTTGAACAGTTTTTCTGTGTATGTTTACCACCTCTTCTTAATATCTTCTGCTTTTGTTAGGTCCATAACATATCTGTCCTTTATTGTGTCCATCTTTGCAAAAAGTTTTCCACTGGTATCTCTAATTTTCTTGAAGAGATCTCTAGTCTTTCCCATTCTGTTGTTTTCCTCTATTTCTTTGCATTGATCACTGAGGAAATCTTTCTTATCTCTGCTATGCTGTAGAACTCCGCATTCAAATGAGTATATTTTTCCTTTTTTCCTTTGCCTTTTGCATCTCTTCTTTTCACAGCTATTTTTAAGGCCTCCTCAGACAACCATTTTGCCTTTTTGCATTTCTTTTTCTTGGGAATGGTCTTGATCACAGCCTGTTGTACAATATCAGGAACCTCCATCCATCCTGAAGAACCTCTTCAGGTACTCTGTCAATCAGATCTAATCACTTGAATCATTTGTCACTTCCACTGTATATTCGAAAGGAATTTGACTTAGGTCATACTTGAATGGTCTAGTGGCTTTCCTATTTTCTCAAATTTCAGCCTGAATTTGCCAATAAGAAGTTCATGGTCTGAGCCACGTCAGCTCACTGTCTTGTTTTGCTGACTGTATAGAGCTTTTTCATCTTTGATAGCAAAGAAAATAATCAATCTGATTTCGGTATTGACCATCTGGTGATCTATTTCAAATTCTGAAAGATGATGCTGTGAAAGGGCTGCACTGAATATGTCAGCAAATTTGGAAAACTCAGCAGTGGCCACAGGACTGGAAAAGGTCAGTTTTCATTCCAATCTCAAAGAAAGGCAAGGCCACAGAATGCTCAAACTACCACACAATTGCACTCATCTCACACACTAGCAAAGTAATGCTCAAAATTCTCCAAGCAGGGCTTCAGCAATATGTGAACCGTGAACTTCCAGATGTTCAAGCTCATTTTAGAAAAGGCAGAGGACCAGGAGATCAAACTGCCAACATCTGCTGGATCACTGAGAAAGCTAGAGAGTTCCAGAAAAACATCTATTTCTGCTTTATTGATTATGCCAAAACCTTTGACTGTGTGGATCACAATAAACTGTGGAAAGTTCTGAGATGGGAATACTAGACCGTCTGACCTGCCTCTTGAGAAACCTGCATGCAAGTCAGGAAGCAACAGTTAGAATTGGAAATGGAACAACAGACTGGTTCCAAATAGGAAAAGGAGTATGTCATGGCTGTGTATTGTCACCGTGCTTATTTAACTTCTATGCAAAGTACACCATGAGAAACACTGGGCCAGAGGAAGCACAAGCTGGAATCAAGATTGCTGGGAGAAATATCAATAACCTCAGATATGCAGATGACACCACCCTTATGGCAGAAAGTGAAGAGGAACTAAAGGGGCTCTTGATGAAAGTAAAAGAGGAGAGTGAAAATGTTGGCTTAAAGCTCAATATTCAGAAAACTAAGTTCATGGCTACTGGTCCCATCACTTCATGGCAAACAGTTGGGGAACAGTGGAAACAGTGGCTAATTTTATTTTTATGGGCTCCAAAAACTGCAGATGGTGACTGCAGCCATGAAATTAAAAGACACTTACTCCTTGGAAGAAAGGTTATGACCAACCTAGACAGCATATTAAAAAGCAGAGACATTACATTGTCAACAAAGGCCAATCTAGTCAAGGCTTTCGTTTTTCCAGTGGTCATGTATGGATGTGAGAGTTGGAGTATAAAGAAAGCTGAGCACTGAAGAATTGATGCTTTTGAACTGTGGTGTTGGAGACTCTTGAGAGTCCCTTGGCCTGCAAGGAGATCCAACTGGTCCATTCTAAAGGAGGTCAGTCCTGGGTATTCATTGGAAGGACTAATGTTGAAGCTGAAACTCCAGTACTTTGTCCAACTAATGAGAACAGCTGACTTATTTGAAAAGACCCTGATGCTGGAAAAGATTGAGGGAGGTAGGAGAAGGGGGCGACAGAGGATGAGATCATTGGATGGCATCACTGACTCAATGAAAATGGGTTTGGGTGGACTCTTGGAGTTGGTGATGGACAGGGAGGCCTGGTATGCTGAAGTTCATCAGGTCACAGAGTTGGACATGAGTGAGAGACTGAACTGAACTGAACTGATGCCATATTGCTCTTATAGAATCAGACTTTTCTTCCATCACCAGTCACATCCACAACTGTGTGTTGTTTTTGCTTTGGCTCCATTTATTCATTCTTTATGGAGTTATTACCCCACTGATCTCCAGTAGCATATTGGGCACTTACTGACCTTGCAAGTTCATCTTTCAATGTCCTATATTTTTGCACTCATGCTGTTCATGGGGTTTTCGAAGAAAGAATACTGAAGTGGTTTGCCATTCCCTTCTCCAGTGGACCGCATTTTGTCAGAGCTCTCCATCATGAGCCATCAGTCTTGGGTGGCCCTACATGAAATGGCTCATAGTTTCATTGAGTTAGAAAAGGCAGTGGTCCATGTGATCAGTTAGATTAGTTTTCTGGTATTGTGGTTTTCCTACTGTTCATGGGGATCTCAAGGGAAGAATACTGAAGTGAGTTGCCATTCCTTTCTCCAGTGAACTCCCCAGTTCTGTAGGTGCCCAATATGCTACAGGAGATCAGTGGAGAAATAACTCCAGAAAGAATGAAGGGAAAGAGCCAAAGCAAAAACAATACCCAGTTGTGGATGTGACTGGTGATAGAAGCAAGGTCCGATGCTGTAAAGAGCAATATTGCATAGGAACCTGGAATATTAGGTCCATGAATCGAGGCAAATTGGAAGTGGTCAAACAGGAGATGGCAAGTGTGAACGTTGATATTCCAGGAATCAGCAAACTAAAATGGACTGGAATGGTTGAATTTAACTCAGATGATCATTATATCTACTACTGTGGGCAGGAATCCCTTAGAAGAAATGAAGTAGCCATCATGGTCAACAAAAGAGTCTGAAATGCAGTACTTGCATGCAATCTCAAAAAAGACAGAATGATCTCTGTTCATTTCCAAAGGAGACCATTCAATATCACGATGATCCAAGCCTATGCCCCAACCAGTAACCCTGAAGAAGCTAAAGTTGAATGGTTCTATGAAGACTTACAAGAACTTTTAGAACTAACACGTGAAAAAGACGTCATTTTCATTATAGGGGATTGGAATGAAAAAGTAGGAAGTCAAGAAACACCTGGGGTAACAGGCAAATTTGGCCTTGGAATATGGAATGAAGCAGGGCAAAGACTAATAGAGTTTTGCCAAGAGAACGCACTGGCCATAGCAAACACCCTCTTCCAACAACACAAGAGAAGACTCTACACGTGGACATCACTAGATGGTCAACACCGAAATCAGATTGATTATATTTTTTGCAGCCAAAGATGGAGAAACTCTATACAGTCAGCAAAAACAAGACTGGGAGCTGACTGTGGCTCAGATCATGAACCCCTTATTGACAAATTCAGAAGTAAACTGAAGAAAGTAGGGAAAACCACTAGACCATTCATGTATGACCTAAGTCAAATCCCTTGTGATTATTCTGTGGAAGTGAGAAATAGATTTAAGGGACTGGATCTGATAGACAGAGTGCCTGATGAACTATTGATGGAGGTTCGTGACATGTACAGGAGACAGGGAACAAGACCCAATGGAAAAGAAATGCAAAAAATGCAAAATAGCTGTCTGAGGAGGCCTTACAAATAGCTGTGAAAAGAAGAGAAGCAAAAAACAAAGGAGAAAAGGAAAGATATAAGCAAGCATCTGAATGCAGAGTTCCAAAGAATAGCAAGAAGAGATAAGAAAGCCTTCCTCAGTGATCAATGCAAAGAAATAGAAGAAAACAACAAAATGGGGAAGACTAGAGATCTCTTCAAGAAAATTAGAGATACCAAGGCAACATTTCATGCAAAGATGGGCTCGATAAAGGACAGAAATGGTTTGGACCTAACAGAAGCAGAAGATATTAAGAAGAGGTGGCAGGAATACACAGAAGAACTGTACAAAAAAGATCTTCATGACCCATATGTACATGGTGGTGTGATCACTCACCTAGAGCCAGACATCCTGGAATGGGAAGTCAAGTGGGCCTTAGAAAGCATCACTATGAACAAAGCTAGTGGAGGTGATGGAATTCCAGTTGAGCTATTTCAAATCCTGAAAGATAATGCTGTGAAAGTGCTGCACCCAATATGACAGCAAATTTGGAAAACTTCAGCAGTGGCCGCAGGACTGGAACAGTCAGTTTTCATTCCAGTCCCAAAGAAAGGCAATGCCAAAGAATGCTCAAACTACTGCACGATTGCACTCATCTCACACGCTAGTAAAATAATGCTCAAAATTCTCCAAGCCAGGCTTCAGCAATATGTGAATCGTGAAGGTCCAGATGTTCAAGCTTATTTAAGGAAAGGCAAGGGAACTAGAGATCAAATTGCCAACATTCGCTGGATCATCGAGAAAGCAAGAGAGTTCCAGAAAAACATCTATTTCTGCTTTATTGACTATGCCAAAGTCTTTGACTGTATGGATCACAATAAACTGTGGAAAATTCTTCAAGAGATGGGAATACCAGACCACCTGACCTGCCTCTTGAAAAACCTATATGCAGGTCAGGAAGCAACAGTTAGAACTGGACATGGAACAACAGACTGGTTCCAAATAGGAAAAGGAGTACGTCAAGGCTGTATATTGTCACCCTGCTTATTTAACTTATATGCAGAGGACATCATGAGAAATGCTGGGCTGGAAGAAGCACAAGCTGGAATCAAGATTGCCAGGAGAAATATCAATAACCTCAGATATGCAGATGACACCACCCTTATGGCAGAAAGTGAAAAGGTACTAAAAAGCTTCTTGATGAAAGTGAAAGAGCAGAGTGAAAATGTTGGCTTAAAGCTCAACGTTCAGAAAACTAAGATCATGGCATCCGGTCCCATCACTTCATGGGAAATAGATGGGGAAACAGTGTCAAACTTTATTTTTTGGGCTCAAAATCACTGCAGATGGTTACTGCAGCCATGAAATTAAAAGACACTTACTCCTTGGAAGGAAAGTTATGACCAACTTAGATAGCATATTGAAAAGCAGAGACATTACTTTGCCAACAAAGGTCCTTCTAGTCAAGGCAATAGTTTTTCCAGTGGTCATGTATGGATGTGAAAGTTGGACTGTGAAGAAAGCTTAGTGCTGAAGAATTGATGCTTTTGAACTGTGGTGTTGGAGAACACTCTTGAGAGTCCCTTGATTGCTAGGAGATCCAACCAGTCCATCCTAAAGGAGACCAGTCCTGGGTGTTCATTGGACGGACTGATGCTGAGGCTGAAACTCCAATACTTTGGCCACCTCATGCAAAGAATTGACTCATTTGAAAAGACCCTTATTCTGGTAGGGATTGCAGACAGGAGGAGAAGGGGATGACAGAGGATGAGATGGGTGGATGGCATCACTGACTCGATGCACATGAGTTTGGGTGGACTCCGGGAGTTGGTGATGGACAAGGAGGCCTGGCCTGCTGTTATTCATGGGGTCACAAAGAGTCGGACACTAGTGAGCTACTGAACTGAACTGAAATGATTATTGTTTTCATTCTGTCTGCCTTCTGCTGGATAAGGATAAAAGACTCATGGAAGCTTCCTGATTTCAGAGACTGACTGAAGGGGAGTAAGTGAGTGAGTGATTGAAGTCACTCAGTAATGTTGGACTCTTTGCGACCTCATGGACTGTAGCCTACCAGGCTCCTCCATCCATGGAATTTTCCAGGCAATAGTACTAGAGTGGGCTGCCATTTCCTTCTCCAGGAGATTTTCCCGACTCAGGGACTGAACCCAGCTCTTCTGCATTGCACGCAGGCACTTTACCATCTGAGCCATGAGGGAAGTTCTTCTTAATAAAGTTTTATTAAAGTTTAAATGCAATAGAGAAAGCTTCTGAAATAGACATCAGAAGGGTGTAGAAAGAGTACTGAATGGGAAACTGGGTCTTATTCTGATGGGTGGTGCAATACTCAATCTACTTTAAACCTATTTTCTGTTTATGGGTGCTGTTGTGTTCCCTCCCCATTGTTTGACCTGAGGCCAAACTATGGTGGAGGTAATTAAGAAAATGAAATTAATGGCAGCCTACTTCAAAAGGTCATATGCATGCACTGCTACATGCAGTGCCTCTGACCCTTCAGCAGGCCATCATCGACACACAACTCCACTGAAGACTCCTTGACACTCACGGCAAGTCTGGGTCAATCTCTTGTGGGGTCACTGCTCCTTTCTCCAGGTTCCTGGTGTGCACAAGGCTCTGCTTGTGCCTTCCCAGAGTCTGTTTCCCTAGTCCTGTGTAAGTTTTGATGACTCTATGGTGTATTTAATGGTGACCTCCTCCAAGAGGGCTTATGCCATACCCAGGTCTGCTGCATCCAGAGACCCTGCACCTGTGGCAGGACTCTGCTGACCTGTAGCTTCACTGGAGGCACTCAAACACAGTTCTGTCTCAGTCTCTGTGGGGTCTCTGGGTCTTGGTATACACAAGATATTTTTGAGCCCTCTGAGTGTCTGGTGGGTAAGTGGTTTGATTCTAAACATGATTTCACTCTGCCTAACATCTTGCTGGGGCTTCTCCTTAGCCTTTGGACATAGGGTATCTTTCTTTGGTGGGATCCAACATTCTCCAGTCAACAGTTGTTCAACAATGAGTTGTAGCTTTGGAGTTCTCACAGAAGAAGATGAGCGCAGTCCTTCTATTCCACCATCTGACGTCACAAATGCTATTTTGCATTATATGCACATAAAAATATGGTGGCTTTTTCCTTTGAATCTCTAGGAGGTATGACTCCAGGTGTGCTTTCCCTACTTATCTGTATCCAGAGTGCCTCACAGACATCTATCGGGACATTTCAGATAACTTACCTCTTGAAGTCTAACCCCAAATATGGCTGTGTGTGAAGGACTCATAATATTGGACCTTATTTCTACCTCATTATTTCTACCTCTCTCCTGGGTATATAGTAATACTATTAATCCATTTCTTGAGGTTTATACTGATGTGTTACCTTAAGTAAATCTCCCTTCCCTTCTCTCCCCATAAAACTTTATTTTCAATGCTACCATCTTGCTGAAGTGATCAGAAATGTCTCCATTGAGGCTCAAAAGTGACCTATGACAGATATTTTGAACCAGACCATCCTTATCCTTTCATCTAGAGGGAAATAAACCTCAGCTTCAGAAAAAGGACATTGAAAAGAAATGTAATTAAAGAAGATACATGCTTGCATGCTCAGTCCTATCCAACTCTTTGTCACCCCAGGAACTACAGCTTGCCAGGAGCTTCTGTCCATAGGATTTTTCAGACAAGAAAACTGGAGTAGGTTACCATTTCCTCCTCCAAGGGATCTTCCCAACTCAGGGATCCAACTCATGTCTCCTTTGTCTCTGCATTGGTAGGCAGATTCTATATCACTGAGCCCTCTAGGAAGCCCCCATTTAAATATATGTATACACACACACACACACACACACACACACACTAAGTGTATTTGACAAGGAATTGCATTACAAATGAATAGATAAATGAGTAGTGTATTTTGAAGATCGTGTCACCTCCTCTGTGGAGATCTCTATGAATTCTAGGGAAGGGGAACTTCTTCCTCTGTGTTCCACAACTTTGTTCCGAGGCATGGCTCTATTGTAGAGTATCTCCCTTTGATGTATTTGCATCTAGATCTAGCTCCTAAATGAAACTACAAGACCCTGGGTGATAGGAAATTCATTTAATCCATCTTTGGATATGTAAAAGATAAGAAGGACAGTATCTGACATATAGTAATGATTGATAAATATTTTACAATGAAGTGTGAATTTGAATGATTAAAGGAATTCTTTTTTTGATTTCATTGTGATGATAGAAAATTTTACTTCCAAAGACATTTGGCCAGTTAAACGAACTGACACATTAGACATCTGGGTATGCAAAGCTCAAATTAACATAATTAGATTGAAATGATAACATTAAGTGGACTTACCTAGAGATCAATCAGGTTATATTTATAATTTATTTTTATAATCAGAGGAGGATTCTTTCATTGTCTACCGTTCTTTGTTATATATTCTTTATAGGCATTTTTTTTTCTTTTTAATAAGGAACTCCACCTAACCTAAACATAATGGTGTACTGTCAAAACCCAATCTTAGAGACCAAATGCATTATCTCTATCAAACACATGTGTTCAAGCTGCCAATTTAAAGCTTAAGGGAAGCACTCAATTATAGCAGGCATGCCTCTAAGTGAGCTGAAGCCAATCAGCCAGTTTAAAGTGATTTAAAGATAATTTATTGTCATCCAATTCAGAATTTATCAGTGTTACCAAGATCCAGTTGTCCAGAATGGTGGTGAATCTTCATTTGCTCAGCTCCAAATGACAGATTCATATTCTTAGAAACTGTGCTGAAAGATAATTAGAATAAACTGGCTGCATGATGAAAAGAACACACAGTGTTGTGTCAAGAAATTAATGGGAAAACAGACTCAGCTGGTACAGTTTACAGATCGGAAACAATCTACTCAGTGATGTTCCAAGGAATACATGCAATATCAAGTGATCTCCCTACTCTCAAAATAGAGATATGAAAGAAAGAGGGATTAGAATATCTGATTTATTTCATTCTTCCTAATGTTATCTTCAGTGGATTAAGGATGACTGCTCCAGATACACTGAAACAGCTAGTTTAGATGAAGTTATTCTTGACTCAGAGAGATGTGATGTCTCCAGCTGCGTACTGGGAAAATACTGATGATACTGTGCTCTGGGTTTAAAAATGTTCATTCTGATATACTCCATATACACTTGAATAATTCAGGAAAGAGAAAAGCTGTGTGAAGTCTGTAGTAAATGTCACATTTGAAATGTCAATTTGGCGTTTTTATGAATACACTTCTAACTTGGAAATGAAAAAATTAAAAAAAGAAAGAAATATACACTAGAGCTTCTTCCCCTAGACTGTGTCTACATGTATTGAAAGCTTTCACTACTTTTTCCATAAATGAAATATATTTTTAAACCCGCCACTTGGCTATCATGCTGCACAGTGAGTCTTTCAACGGAAACTACCTGTGGCAGAAAATGACAGATTCACTGCAGTGGTAGTGCCACCACACTGCTGCTGCTGCTGCTAAGTCGCTTCAGTCGTGTCCGATTCTGTGTGACCCCATAGTCGGCAGCCCACTAGGCTCCCCTGTCCCTGGGATTCTCCAGGCAAGAATACTGGAGTGGGTTGTCATTTCCTTCTCCAATGCATGAAAGGGAAAAGTGAAAGTGAAGTCGCTCAGTCGTGCCCGACTCAGCGACCCCATGGACTGCAGCCTACCAGACTCATCCATCCATGGGATTTTCCAGGCAAGTGTACTGGAGTGGGGTGCCATTGCCTTCTCCACACAGGGAAACCCAAAACCAGCTTTGTATCTTTGATAAAAATGAAGAGTGTAGAAAGTCTGTGTCTTCAGGTCTTAGCAAAGTGTCTTGTGACAAGTGTCTCATTATTGTGTATAATTAAAAGTGACTAGTTAATGTGTATAATTGTTTCCTGAATTAAACTGTAAACAAAATTATGAAGATCCAGCAAATAAAAGGTTGCAATTTGGTAAAAAAAAATAATGAAAATTGTGTTGTTGTTTGGAATTTAGATTATACTCTTGAACAAGGCTTTGATTTTTTTCCAACATTAAGCACTTGTTATTATTATTATTATTTTAATTAAATGAACTTTTGCAAGGTGAGTTTTCTTTGGGGGCTGTTCTATGTTCAAATGGGCTAAGCTTTTAGCAACTAAGCCATGGTGATGTGACCTCAATTCCATAGTTCAGTTTCTATATGACAGATCCCCTCAAAAAGACCATTATAGTGTGTCTTAGCAATTCAGTTGAATAGTGAATGTCCATTAGGTTGATATATCGCCTTTATCTTTTAGTAACCAGGAAAAATGAGCTCCCTTAAATAATTAGTATAAGCTCCTTTTATCAGATGAGAATTATATAATCTATCATATTTCCATTTTTATTCAGGCTTCCAGAATGCAATTAACTAAATATAACGGAAAGCATGGTAACTATTTCAGCATATATTAATGTATTTTTAAAATTTTTTTCTCTAATAAAATTTTATTTTTCCATCTAATATTCTCATAGTAAACTAAGAATTTTAAAGTTTAAACATATATTTCAATTATGTTCTGAATAGTTAGTTAGATGCTGATATGATGTTTTTCTGGATGAGGGCAGAACTCAGTCTTCTTGAGTAGATACTTAAGCCTTGAAGGAAGTCTTGATGGTTGGGTCAAGAAGAGATTATCTATATAGAACAGTGTCCTAGAGAGAGCCAAGATATTTACCTTGATTTGTAGGTGAGCTGTGTAAATAGCATATCAAAGATATTCTCCATGGAAAACTATTTGTGAAGACATCTTAGTAACATAAATAGAATTGTGAGGGGCAAAACTGAAATAAGCAATGTTGCAAAAAGTCAAAACAGTACGCTGGTCAAGTCTCTACATTATTCACTTTGCTCCTCTACTGCAATTTACCTTTATTGTTGCCTTAAATCATCAGGTCAAGATACTACCAAAATCTCCCTTTCCCACATTTAGATTCATAAGAAATACTTTTTTAAAAATATAAAAATGTATGATCTAGATATATACAATTAATTAAGACACACTTTTTTCATCAAAAAGTAGATGTAGGATGCCATGTGCAATTCACTAATCTAATTATTTGTAAGTATTCAAAATTATATGTAAGGAATTTCTCTTTAGTAAGATATATTTTAAAATGTCAGACCATGAAATTGAGATATGTTCTTCAGATTCTTAATTATGGGCTTTTTGGTATAACATTTGAATAATATGTTATAAGCAGTAAAATGTCATTTTACACAAAGAAATTTTGTAATTTTCTTGTTCAGTAAGAAATTAACTTTAATTAAAGTTCCTGCTATGTTGAAGTTAGCATCAAAAGGGGTCAGTGGACACATAGTGTTTGGAGAATACACAGTACTTATAAAATGGACAAAAATTATCCTAAGTCAAACCTTTGTAGAAGAAAGCAGTTTGGGAAAAAAAATTGATATTTTGAACATAATTCTCTGGATAAGACAATGTGCTTTGGAGTCTTGTACTATCCAAAGACCATAAAAGTGATTACTTTGATATATTTTCCAAGAATCAAAATATAAGACATATGTTTAAAAAATAATAAGAAAAAGCACATTGGTTTACATCTCTTAAGTGAAAGACTCTTTTCCAAGATATTCATCCTTATTAAGAGAAACATATTTCTAAAGCTTATGAGTTTACACATAAAATACATACAGTTTGTTGCATGCTATTATACTCCAATAAATCATTAGAATAATTCACAAATACACACAGCAGTTAAGGAAAATGTAAGCCCTTAGACCCAATCAACCAACTAAAAAAACAAACCCAAACTATTCTTTATTGACCTCTTAGAACAATTCAGTTCAGTTCAGTTCAGTTCAGTCGCTCAGTCATGTCTTAGAACAATAGTAAAGCAATTAAATGCACTTTTCTATTTTATCAATATACCATTTTAAAATTAGTTGCTATATTCAAATGCTATGTTCCACCTCACCAGAAATTTTTACATTGTCCTCAGGAATCTCTGTAATGGCAATTCAGGATATCAGTAGCAAGTCAAGTGCTCTGTAGTCACATGCTGCTGCTGCTGCTAAGTCGCTTCAGTCATGTCCGACTCTGTGCGACCCCATGGGTGGCAGCCCACCAGGCTCCCCCGTCCCTGGGATTCTGCAGGCAAGAACACTGGAGTGGGCTGCCATTTCCTTCTCCAATGCATGAAAGTGAAAGTGAAAGTGAAGTCGCTCAGTCCTGTCTGACTCTTAGCGACCCCATGGACTGCAGCCCACCAGGCTCCTCTGTCCATGGGATTTGCCAGGAAAGAGTACTGGAGTGGGGTGCCATTGCCTTCTCCTATACCACTGTTTAAAGTCCATTATTCAGCTGTGATTTGTCTAATGATTGATGAATCCTAAATTTGTATCCTCATATTTGAGATGTTTGAGAAATATCATCACTGATTTAGAATTACTAGGTTCATTTATCCCTCCCTTAGTGGCTTTCAGTTAAGTTCAGTTGCTCACTCGTGTCTGACTCTTTGTGACTTCAAGGACTGCAGCATGCCAGGCCTCCCTGTCCATCACCAACTCCTGGAGAATACTTAAACTCATGCCCATTGAGTCGGTGACACCATCCAACCATCTCATCCTCTGTCAGCCCCTTCTACTATTGATATTATAGTTATTGTTATTGATATTTCCTTCAAACTTTCCCGGAATCAGGGTCTTTTCCAAAGAATCAGTTCTTCACACCAGGTGGCCAAAGAATTGGAGTTTCAGCTTCAGCATTAGTCCTTCCAATGAGTATCCAGGACTGATTTCCCTTAGGATGGACTGGTTGGATCTCCTGCAGTTGAAGGGACTCTCAAGAGTCTTCTCCAACACCACAGTTCAAAAGTATCAATTCTTTGATGCTCAGCTTTCTTTATAGTCCAACTCTCACATCCATACATGAATACTGGAAAAACCATAGCCTTGACTAGACGGATCTTTGTTAGCAAAATAATGTCTCTGCTTTTTAATGTGCTGTCTAGGTTGCTCATAACTTTTCTTCCAAGGAACAAGTGTTTTCTAATTTCATGGCTTCATTCACCATCTGCAGTGATTTTGGAGCCCCCCAAAATTAAGTCTGTCACTGCTTCCACTGTCTCCCCATCTATTTCCCATGAAGTGATGGGGCCAGATGCCATGATCTTCGTTTTCTGAATGTTGAGCTATAAGCCAACTTTTTCACTCTCCTCTTTCACTTTCATCAAGAGGCTCTTTAGTTCTTTGATTTCTGCCGTAAGGGTGGTGCCATCTGCATATCTGAGGTTATTGATATTTCTCCTGGCAATCTTAATTCCATATTGTGCTTCATCCAGCCCAGCATTTCTCATGATGTACTCTGCATATAAGTTGAAAAAGCAGGGTGACAATATATAGTCTTGACATATTCCTTTCCTGATTTGAAACCAGTCTGTTTTTCCATTTCAAGTTCTATTTGTTGCTTCTTAACCTGCATACAGATTTCTCAGAAGGCTGGTCAGGTGTTCTGCAATTCCCATTTCTTTAAGAATTTTCCACAGTTTGTTGTGATCCACGCAGTCAAAGGCTTTGGCATAGTCAATAAAGCAGAAATAGATGTTTTTCTGGAACTCTCTTCCTTTTTTGATGATCCAGCAGATGTTGGCAATTTGATCTCTGGTTCCTCTGCCTTTTCTAAATCCAGATTGAACATCTGGACGTTCACGGTTCATGTACTGTTGAAGTCTGGCTTGGAGAATTTTGAGCATTACTTTACTAGCATGTGAGATGAGAGCAATTGTGTTGTAGCTTGAGGATTCTTTGGCATTGCCTTTCTTTGGGATTGGAATGAAAACTGACCTTTTCCAGTCCTGTGGCCATAGCTAAGTTTTCCAAATTTGCTGGCATACTGAGTGCAGCACCTTTACAGCATCATCTTTTAGGATTTGAAATAGCTCAACTCGAATTCTATCACCACTAGGTTTGTTTGTAGTGATGCTTCCTAAGGCCCACTTGATGTCACTTTCCAGGATATCTGGCTCTAGGTGAGTGATCACACTATCGTGCTTATCTGGGTTGTGAAGATCTTTTTTGTTAGTAACTTTAATTCATTTCAAAAAACTGTTTCATTGGCCATTGTTCCTTATCCCTTACCTCTTGTTCTAAACCCATGATTACTGGCATGTTTTCCTCTATAGCTTTGGATATTCTCCTTATGTTGCATGGACCCCTTTCTCCACACCACATTTCCACCTGTTAGGAATATTATTTATCTTGCATGGTAATTTGTGGCTGTAAGATTGTCATCTTTCAAATCATATTTATATGCTCCATTAGTGTGGCTTGCTTGTCTACATCTGTACAAATCACATTTTTTAAAGGTATATTTTAAAGTACTTTTTTTTTTTTACTTTTTATTTTGTATTTGAATATAACCAATTAACTATGCTGTATTTGTGTTAGTTTCAAGTGGACAGCAAAGATACTCAGCCATGTATATACATATATCCATTCTTCCCCAAACTCCACTCCTATCCAGGCTGCCACATAATATTGAACAGAGTTTCTTTTGCTATACAGTAAGTCCTTGTTGGTTATCCATTTTAAATATTTGACCATACCATGCAGCCTGTGGGATCTTAGTTCCCTGACCAGGGACTGAATGTGTGTCCCCTGCTGTGGAAACATGGAGTCTCAACCACTGAACTTCCAGGGAAATCAGCCCTGCATATTTATTGGAAGGACTGGTGTGCTAAAGCTGAAGCTCAAATACTTTGGCCACCTGATGCCAAAAGCTGAAACATTGGAAAAGACTCTGATGCTAGGAAAGACTGAAGACAGGAGGACAAGGGGGTGACAGAAGATGAGATAGTTTGATGGCATCACTGACTCAATGGACAAAATTTTGTGCACATTCCAGGAGATAGTGAATGACGGGGAAGACTAGTGTGCTGCAGTCCATGGCATCACAAAGAGTGGGGCATGACTTAGTTACTGAAAAACAACAAATAACATATCCCATAATAGAACGTGATATTACCAGGGTAGAGAACATATCTTTTCATTTCATCTTCTTGTTTCCAGAGAACAGTGTAAATGTTTACATATTTTGATACAAAGGACATCACTATTAACTTGAAGGTTCTGGAAATATCTCACAGTGGAAGTTGTATTTAAAATTATCTTAACATTTGAGGATGAAAAGAATTTGGATTAGAAAAGATGAAGTGCAAAGGAAATCTTAGGCAGAGAAAATGGTATCCATATAAGCCAGAGGTCCTTGTTAGTGTGTTCTGTGGACCTCAGTATGATCCCCAAAATTCTTCCAGGGAGTTTGCAAAGTAAGCATTGCTTTCATAATAATGCTAAGCTCTGACATGTTCTCATTCTGTTGACCTTTATCATGATGGTGCTAAATCACTAGTGGGTAAAACAGCTTGTGATATAGCACAGATTAGGGGAGGGACACCACAAAGTGCTCATTGTCACTGTGTCTTTCACTACCACACAGTTAAAATTAAAACAGAACAAAATTGAATTTCAAAATGACCAAATTAAAAAAGCAAAAGATAAATATGGGGATAAAAGTTTTCTACATATAGATTGTATTTAAAAAGGTGAGGCTGTTTTAAATGATGATATTACCTTAAGAGTGAAAACAGAGAAGAAAATAGGTCAAAAATTGATTTCAAAGTCTCCTCAAAGTTGAATATTCACTGTCATTTCAAAGAAAATTAAAACTCGTGCAATTAATTAAAGTAAAATTTTGAAACAAAAATTCATCTTTTAGTTTTGTATATGTTCTCATGACTTTGACACTTAAAGATAATTTTGATAATATTGGTGATAATATTAGTCTTTTATATATTTAAGAAGGCATATAATAACATATTCAGGCTGTTCATAACTTAATGAACCCAGATTTTCCTAATGAATAATGCATGATGGCACAAAATCATGTGTGGCAAAAAGTACTTTCAAGGTATAAGAGAAACCAATGGATTTTTAGTAGAATAGAGTTTAAAAATGATATTGTTTCATATCTTACATTGCAAACTGTAATCTTTTGATGTAGAATCAAAGATGAATATTCACATTTATCTGAAAAAAAGTAAATTCTTCCTCCTTTTCTAATATTTCTCTGCGTAATACCTCCTTTTCATTATATGCTTTCTCCAAAACGATATATTACAACTTGAATGCAAGAGATATTAACAAGTATCTGTCTTCAGTTGAATTAGACTTTGAAGAGGTTTGCAAAAATGTAATCTCCTCTGCTAGTTATATTTGAAAACATAGTTATTTTGATAAATATGTTTTATTAAAATTTAATAGATTTATTATTCCTATGCTTAAAAGAAATATTCAAAGTATTATTTCAATTTAATTTTAAACATGGTGCTAATAGATTCATCCTACATAAATAAAGATTTTGGAGGATTCTCAATGATTTTTAATAGATGGACTTCCTTGGTAGCTGAGCTGGTAAAGATCCACCTGCAATGCAGGAGTCTGCAGTTGGATTCCTAGGTCAGAAAGATCCCTTGCAGAAGGGTTAGGCTACCCACTCCAATATTCTTCGGCTTCCCTGGTTACTCAGATGGTAAAGAATCTGCCTGCAATGCGGGAGACCTGGGTTTGATCCCTGGGTTAGAGAAAATCCCCTGGTGTAGGTTATGGCAACCCACTCCAGTATCCTTGCTGGAGAATCCGCATGGATAGAGGAGCCTGACAGGCTACAGTCCATGAGGTCACAAAGAGTCAGACACGACTGAGTGACTAAGATCAACACAGTGTGTATATACATATGTGTGTGTGTGTGTGTGTGTGTGTGTGTGTATATATATATATATATATATACATATATATATATACATATATATATATCCTCTCTCTATATATCCTCTCTCTATATATCCCCTCTGTATATATCCTCTGAGGCCAAAATTTTTGAGAATGGAAGATAGAGGTAATATCAAGAAGGATGGAAAACACAGAAGGCATGCTGGAGAACAACAGCAAGGATCCAGTTGGCTTAGGGTACTGACTATGTGAACAGGCTTATTATAGGCTAAAACTACACAAGTGATTGAGTCTTATTATTGTGGAGATTTAGAGAAGGAAATGGCAAATCACTCCAGCGTTCTTGCCTGGGAAATCCCATAGACAGAGGAATTTGGAGGGCTATAGTTCATGGGGGTCACAAAGAGTTGAACATGATTGAGCACACAACACACATCATGGAGACTGAGTTCAAGGCTGTAGATGTTACAATCACTTTAGAATGTGTGTACATATATGAGTCCATAAGGCATTAATATCTAAACACTCCTTGAAAAGTCAGTGGCATGTTATATTTTTCTCAGAAAGTAGATAATATATTGAGACTTCAGCATATTAATGAACCATATTCATGTGCATAATAGAAAATTAATAGCTTAAAATATTTTATATAATGAAAACAATGAGCAAAGTGAAAAGAATCATGCATATGAAGCATAATCTGGGAAAACTGCCAAGAAATTACTAAGGTAATATGAGAATCCACACTCGTTATAAGATGCTTTTAACTTAGGTTAATTTAGGTTACAGAACAAGCAATTTCCTGAGATCTCTGCCCTCTTTTAAAGTTGTGATGTGCACCAATACCCTTGTCTATAACACATCTATCTATAATCTGATAATTTCTTTCTGTTTTTAATTTAGTGTCATTAAAATATTAAAAATTGAAAAAAAATTTGGCCTATTAAAAATTATAGATTTTTTAAATTTAATTTTATACCACTTTTGAGATTTCAATTAATTAGTTTTAGATGTCTTACCCAGTTTATTGACTTTAAGCTCCATCTCTTTATTTTCATCAACAAATTCATTTTCCAAGAGCCTCTTGATGTTTAAGATGTCTTCAGAGCAGTATTCTTGATGTTTAAGATGTCTTCAGAGCAGTATTCTTGGACAGAGAAGCCTGGCAGGTTACAGTTCATGGGATGGCAAATAGTCAGACATGACTGAGTGACTAAACTCACCCACACACACATGCACACTCATACACACAGAGCTATTATACTATTCTTTATCCCCTAAATATAAACTTTTAAATTCTGTTATAAAATCACATGCAGGTAACATATATCAATGTCAATTAAAGTTTTAAACTAATGCCTAATATGTAAAAGAAACATAGATGCTGAATGAATGAATTTCCAAAGAGACAGAAACAATCAGGTAGAAGATATTCAGTTATGCATGCCAGAAGTAGCTTATTTAATAGAACAACCATAAGTGATAGATTATTTTGTTTCCAAATTAAAGTTTTCCTCATTTTTCTTGTTCTTTTCACCATTCCCTTTACTTTAATTCCATTTTTTCACATCAGAACTATTGAGTAGGAAAGCATTTACTCCTCACAGATCACAGAGCTCAGTCAGTAGACATTCCTAAAAAATCTGTCATCTTCTCAAAGAGTAGAAGTAGGGCATAATGAAATAGTCATGCTTTTCTAAGTCTGATGGGAGTAGGGACTCAAATGACTTTTTAACATGTGTACAGATCAATCAATTATTTTCATCTCCTTATGATAACTTGGAAGAAATGGAAAAAACTCTTAGAAAAGTACAACTTTCCAAAACTGAACCAGGAAGAAATAGAAAATCTTAACAGACCCATCAGTCATGGAAATTAAAACTGTAATCAGAAATCTACCAGAAAACAAAAGCCCAGGTCCAGACAACTTCACAGCTGAATTCTACCAAAAATTAGAGAAGAGCTAACACCTATCCTACTCAAACTCTTCCAGAAAATTGCAGGGGAAGATAAACTTCCAAAGTGATTCTATAAAGCCACCATCACCCTAATAACAAAATCTGACAAAGATGCCACAAAAAAAAACCACAGGCCAATATCACTGATGAACATAGATGCAAAAATCCTTAACAAAATTCTAGCAATCAGAATCCAACAACACATTAAAAAGATCATACACCATGACCAAGTGGGCTTTATCCCAGGGATACAAGTATTCTTCAATATCCACAACTCAATCAATATAATACACCACATTAACAAATTGAAAAATAAAAGCCATATGATTATCTCAATAGATGCAGAGAAAGCCTTTGATAAAATTCAACATCCATTTATTATAAAAACTCTCCAGAAAGGAGGAATAGAAGGAACATACCTCAACATAACAAAAGCTATATATGACAAACCCACAGCAAACATTATCCTCAATGGTGAAAAACTGAAAGCATTTCCCCTAAAGTCAGGAACAAGATAAGGGTGCCCACTTTCACCACTACTATTCAACATAGTTTTGGAAGTTTTGGCCACAGCAATCAGAGCAGAAAAAGAAATAAAAGGAATTCATATTGGAAAAGAAGAAGTAAAACTCTCACTGTTTGCAGATGACATGATCCCCTACATAGAAGACCCTAAAGACTCCACCAAAAAATTACTAGAACTAGTCAATGAATATAGTAAAGTTTCAGGGTATAAAATCAACACACAGAAATCCCTTGCATTCCTGTACACTAATAATGAGAAAATAGAAAGAGAAATTAAGGAAACAATTCCATTCACCATTGCAATGAAAAGAATAAAATACTTAGGAATATATCTACCTAGAGAAACTAAAGACCTATATATAGAAAACTATAAAACACTGGTGAAAGAAATCAAAGAGGACACTAATAGATGGAGAAATATACCATGTTCATGGATTGGAAGAATCAATATAGTGAAAATGAGTATGCTACCCAAAGCAATCTATAGATACAATGCAATCCCTATCAAGCTACCAAGGGTATTCTTCACAGAGCTAGAACAAATAATTTCACAATTTGTATGGAAATACAAAAAACTTTGAAAAGCTAAAGCAATCTTGAGAAAGAAGAATGGAATTGGAGGAATCAACCTGCCTGACTTCCGGCTCTACTACAAAGCCACAGTCATCAAGACAGTATGGTACTGGCAAAATGACAGAAATATAGGCCAATGGAACAAAATGGAAAGCCCAGAGATATCCTGCACTTATGGATACCTTATCTTTGACAAAGGAGGCAAGAATATACAATGGAGAAAAGACAACTTCTTTAACAAGTGGTGCTGGGAAAACTGGTCAACCACTTGTAAAAGAATGAAATTAGAACACTTTCTAACACCATACACAAAAATAACCTCAAAATGGATTAAAGATCTAAACGTAAGACCAGAAACTATGCAACTCCTAGAGGAGAGCATAGGCAAAACACTCTCTGACATAAATCACAGCAGGACCCTCAATGACCCACCTCCCAGAATATTGGAAATAAAAGCAAAAATAAACAAATGGGATCTAATTAAACTTAAAAGTTTCTGCACATCAAAGGAAACTATAAGCAAGGTGAAAAGACAGCTTTCAGAATAGGAGAAAATAATAGCAAGTGAAGCAACTGACAAACAACTAATCTCAAAAATATACAAGCAACTCCTACAGCTCAACTCCAGAAAAATAAATGACCCAATCAAAAATGGGTCCAAGAACTAAACAGACATTTCTCCAAAGAAGACATACAGAGGGCTAACAAACACATGAAAAGATGCTCAGCATCACTCATTATCAGAGAAATACAAATCAAAACCACAATGAGGTACCATTTCACACCAATCAGAATGGCTGCTATCCAAAAGTCTACAAGCAATAAATGCTGTAGAGGCTGTGGAGAAAAAGGAAGGCTCTTACACTGTTGGTGGGAATGCAAACTAGTACAGCCACTATGGAGAACAGTGTGAAGATTCCTTAAAAAACTGGAAATAGAACTGCCTTATGGCCCAGCAACCCCACTACTGGGCATACACACCGAGGAAACAAGAATTGAAAGAGACATATGTACCCCAATGTTCATTGCAGCACTGTTTATAATAACCAGGACATGGAAGCAACCTAGATGTCCATCAGCAGATGAATGGATAAGAAAGCTGTAGTACATCTACACAATGGAATATTACTCAGCCATTAAAAAGAATACATTTGAATCAGTTCTAATGAGGTGGATGAAACTGGAGCCTATTATACAGAGTGAAGTAAGCCAGAAAGAAAAATATCAATATAGTATACTAATGCATTTTTATGGAATTTAGAAAGATGGTAATGATAATGCTGTATGTGAGACAGCAAAAGAGACACAGATGTATAAAACAGTCTTTTGGACTCTGTGGGAGAGGGCAAGGGTGGGATGATTTGGGAGAATGGCATTGAAACATGTATAATATCATATATGAAATGAATCGCCAGTCCAAGTTTGATGCATGACACAGGATGCTTGGGGCTGGTGCACTGGGATGACCCAGAGGGATGGTACAGGGAAGGAGATGGGAGGGGCTTTCAGGATAGGGAACGTGTATACCCATGGTGGATTCATGTTGATGTGTGGCAGAACCAATATAATATTGTAAAGTAAAAAAAAAAAAAAAAAAAAATTAAAAAAAATGTTAAAAAAAATTTACCTACGTATGTTGATAGAAATGTGATACTTTGAATATAGTAGAACTATATGCAATCTTGTTCTGTATTTTCCAAAGATTCCTGTAAATGTGTTATTATACTTTCATAATGTAAAAAAAAAATGAAAAGAAAAAGAGAGAAAACAAAAATTCTTTTGAAACATGGATTCCCAGAAACCAAGTTTTAGAAAGTTTAGCTAAAATTGTGTATGTGTGTGTGTGGGTGTATGGTTGTGTGTGTCTGTATGGTGTGTGTGTGTGTGTGTGTGTGTGTGTGTGTGTGTGTGTGACTGGATGTTGAGTACAAGTGGATGATAGGACTTGGTGGAGACCTAAACCATTATTTTAATAAGTAAATTTCCCAACTCAACTTTTTAGTTCTAGTTACAGATACTTACTATGTGAGACTAAAAAGAACAAGAATAGAGCAATATTTAATCTCCAGGGACTGTTCTCTTACAACTGATTAATCTTATTTACAAATTGTTTTCTGAAAGAGAAATCTCTCTGCTTGTTTGACCCACTCTATGGCATTCCTTTTTCCTAGGTTCAGAAAAAAGTCCTACATTAGAGAGAATGTAAAAAACCTGCCTTCTTTTTGGCTCTATCACCTAGTTTTCAAGGGAATAAATAATTTATGTGTGTAAATATATATAATAGCTACAAGAAAATGTTGCACTGAATACTAATGTAGCATAATGCCCTTTCAAAGACAGAAGACCTATTTTTCCCATCTTAACTTAGGTGAAATGTGAATTTTAATAAAATGTGATAAAATTATAAGATCAACAAAGAAGGAAATATGTATTATATCTTGATATTTTGAATATCAGGGTGTTTTTTTTTTTTTTTTTTAATTCTTATCTCAGTAGTTAATGCCTACATCACTTAACACAATGAACTTTTGTCACTGAGCAAATAACAAAGAGGTAAAATATAGGTATTGATAGGAAGGTGGTGATGAGGTAGAAATTAATTTAATTTTCTCTGATATTAGGGAAATTAGGTAGTCATTGAAATAAATACAATTATTTAAAAAAATGTATTTTAAGATTTAAAAATAAATGTATACCCATTTTACCATGATTTACTGAATGTTTCATTCTGGAAAATATTCACTTTTCTGTTACTTTGTAAGTGGAACAAATGCTATTGACACCCTCTATAGATATTAGTCTCTGATGTCTTATGAAGTTCATGTAATTTACTTTTTAATCATGACTACTGGCAGCTGTTGTTCCATGTCCAGTTCTAACTGTTGCTTCCTGACCTGCATATAGGTTTCTCAAGAGGCAGGTCAGGTGGACTGGTTTTCTCATCTCTTTCAGGATTTTCCACAGTTAATTGTGAAGTCAAAAGCCACAGTCAAAGGCCTTGGCATAGTAAATAAAGCAGAAATAGATGTTTTTCTGGAACTCTCTTGCTTTTTCCATGATCCAGCAGATGTTGGCAATTAGATCTCTGGTTCCTCTGCCTTTTCTAAATCTAGCTTGAACATCTGGAAGTTCACGGTTCACGTTCCAAATAGGAAAAGGAGTACGTCAAGGCTCTATATTGTCACCCTGCTTATTTAACTTCTATGCAGAGTACATCATGAGAAATGCTGGACTGGAGGAACCACAAGCTGGAATCAAGATTGCTGGGAGTATCAGTAACCTCAGACATGCAGATGACATCATCCTTATGGCAGAAAGTGAAGAGGAACTAAAAAGCCTCTTGATGAAAGTGAAAGAGGAGAGTGAAAAAGTTGGCTTAAAGCTCAACATTCAGAAAATGAAGATCATGGCATCTGGCCCCATCACTTCATGGCAATTAGATGGGTAAACAGTGGAAACAGTGTCAGACTTTATTTTTCTGGGCTCCAAAATCACTGCAGATGGTGATTACAGCCATGAAATTAAAAGATGCTTACTCCTTGGAAGAAAAGTTATGACCAACCTAGATAGCATATTGAAAAGCAGCGACATTACTTTGCCAACGAAGGTTCATCTAGTCAAGGCTATGGTTTTTCCTGTGGTCATGTATGGATGTGAGAGTTGGACTGTGAAGAAGGCTGAGTACCAAAGAATTGATGCTTTTGAACTGTGGTTTTGGATAAGACTCTTGAGAGTCCCTTGGACTGCAAGGAGATCCAACCAGTCCATTCTGAAGGAGATCAGCCCTGGGATTTCTTTGGAAGGAATGATGCTAAAGCTGAAACTCCAGTAGTTTGGCCACCTCATGTGAAGAGTTAACTCATTGGAAAAAACTCTGATTCTGAGAGGGATTGGGGGAAGGAGGAAAAGGGGATGACAGAGGATGAGATGGCTAGATGGCATCACTGACTCAATGGACGTGAATCTGAATGAACTTCGGGAGTTGGTGTTGGACAGGGAGGCCTGGCGTGCTGTGATTCATGGGGTCGCAAAGAGTCGGACACGACTGAGTGACTGAACTGAACTGAACTGGTAGCTGGGAAGTGAGTGGACAGCAGCATTATAGCTAGCATATTGCACCCTTCGTGAGTGTAAAATTTACATAGAAAGAACTAAAATTTAACCTCTACATGGACCCTATATCTCCTTAAGTCCAGCATATTACATGAAACAAAGAAACAGATAAGATTTTGTTTATAGTGTTCCCCATATTACAGAAGTCTCTCATTAGAAAATTTTTACTACAGCACTGAATATATAAGCATGAAGTCAGAGAGAAAAAGCATATCCTTTGGTGGGATTGTCAGAGAGAATAACACACATAGTCAATCAAATATTTTATGCATATTTAACTTTTGTTGTGTTATTACATCCTGCCTCAGATAAACTTTCGTTTCTGTGAAGTGACACCAAGCTACTGCCTAGATACCTAGATACCTAGATTGGAGCAAATAACTATAAATAGATGAAATAAATGAAAATAGCATGTTATCAGATGAAATATAAAATAGCAATTAAATACCCTGTTCTTGAAAATCTATGACATAAAAACATTTTTGTTTAAATAACATTTTTTAAGTCAAGAAATACAGCAGCTATAATAAGAACAGAAGCAACAAAGATATTAACTAATCTTTATGCAGTAGTATTCCAGTGCCAGGCACTGCTACAATTTTATTATCAAACAGCAACTTATATGATTCTCTCATAGGATAACTGAGACACAAACAATTCTGTGTGTTTGTCTATTTAACACAGACAAAAAAAAAAAATGTTTACCTGTGATTGTAATGTAATTTGTTTAATTACAAAGTCTGCCCTGTACATACTTGTAAGAACTTTTGGATTTTACCCTGAACAAGAAGGAAAGCCATTGGCAGGGTGTGAGCAGGAAAGTGCTATGAACCAACTTGCTTTAGAAAGGATCAAACATGCTCTCAGGTGTACAGTTGTGTGTTGGGGCAAGGATACAATATAGAGGACCCACTTTGATGGCTCAGAAGTGAAGGATTATTGTAGTTTGGATTATGCTGTTAGCAATGGGATCAGGGAGAAGTAATCAGACTCTGAATATATTTTGAATGAAAAACCAAAAGGATGTGATGATGGAATATTTGGAGTATGTAAAAGAAATTCAAGAGTCAAAGATGATTGCATTTGGCTCAAGCTCCTGAAGGGGTACTTGAGTTTATCTGCAAACTTCCAGCCTTACATAAAAATGTGGAACTATATATTTAAGACACTTTTGTGATGCTTACTTGAAGATATTGCCTTAGAATTAATTGATCACCACATCATGTAATTTCTCCAAGGAGTAGAATACATAGCCCTGGAAATCAAGGGATAGGAGTAGAAATGTTTGATTCATCAGCACACCAGGCCTCCCTGCCTGTCACCAGCTCCTGGAGTTTACTCAAACTCATGTCCATTGAGCCGGTGATGCCATCCAGCCATCTTATCCTCTGTCATCCCCTTCTCCTTCTGCCTTCAATCTTTCCCAGCATCAAGGTCTTTTCCAAGGACTCAGCTCTTCACATCAGATGGCCAAAGTATTGGAGTTCGCTCGTGTGACCCCATTGACTGTAGCCTGCCAGGCTCCTCCATTCATGGGATTGTCCAGGAAAGAATACTGGGGTGGGTTGCCAGTTCCTTCTCCAGGCAATCTTCTAGACCCAGGGATTGAACCTGGGTCTCCCACATTGCAGCCAGATGCTTTACCATCTGAGCTATCAGGGAAGCCCCCTGTGAAATCAGGTGGCATCTAATCTTCAGTTGAGACAATGTCAACATTTAGTATCTTCTCCCCTACCTTGATCTTACTCTTACATCTGAAAGTATTCCCTCAGTATATTCTAGGCTCTGTTTCTAGTGAACCCAGCAATTAATGTTAATGGCCAGATGTAGGAGAAATCCATTTGACAGCCATTGACCAAGCAAGCATCAAGAATGGTATCAGCTCTGCCCTTTAGTACGGAGCAGAGTCAAAGCTAACATACATTCCCAAAGGAAACACCTGATAAATATTTGACAAAGGTATAAATGAAGATCAGTATTAGAGTAGAATTAAAACTATCATTCTTGACTGTGTGAGACAAGGAGGAGATGAGGTTCCAACTGCATCTGGACAAATGGGAAACATCCATTGGTAATGGAGGCAGCAATGCATTCTGGGATGAAGGAATCCCGTGAGTAATACTGGAAGGCCTTTAGGCCCAAGATAGAAGATTTGGAATCATCTTAGGCAAGAAAAAAATCTCAGATAGCTTTTGAACAGGACTATTCTACTTATATATCATGCATGCAGACATTGATCTGACCATTTTTGAGTATAATGAATTGGATAAAGAGTAACTAGAAAAAAATGGACTTATTTCAGTAGTCCTGTTAACATATAATAACAGATTAACCTTAATGATGTTTATAGGAAAGGAAACAAAGGGAAAATATAACTGTTATTTTAAATGCAAAAGTACAAAGTAATTGCCTAAAAAGGAAAAGGACAGAAAAACTCAAGACAGAGAAGGATCCAAATCTTCCTCTGGAAGAATTGCGATGTTATAACCAAAACAAGAACAATCACTGAGAAAATTTAGTTTGGTTGAAGCACAAACTTGGCCACATCAAATCTGATTTACTTTTAAAACACATACTAGACAGCCAGCCATTCAGATTGAGAATTTTCAAAGAACTTGTAGCTATATTTAGAGGCATCTAATTCCATAAATGTGAAGAAAATTTTGATGGAGAGTGAATCAATGCAAATAAGACAGGGGCATAGCCAAAATTTTAGGATTAAGAGGCTCTCAGCCAAAGACAACAAGATGAATTTGAGCTGACGTAGTGGTGAGGGCCTACATGCACATCTCAACATATTTCAAATATGAAAATTTAAGATAGAAGCTTAGTCATTTCTGTAGCATATAACCATGTTGTAGGCTTTACATCAAACATATTAGTAGAGAAAATGCTTTCTTGGAGTCAGGCAATCTGAGTTTGTGGTATCCAGGCTGTGTTATTTAATATTTCTAGTACTCATCTTTCTCTCTGTTTTTGCTGTTCCCTAAAGTCACGTCTGACTTTGTAACCCCATGAACTGCAGCATGCCAGGCTTCCCTATCCTTTGCTATCTCCCAGAGTTTGCTCAAATTCATGTCCCTGGTGGCTCAGACATAAAGACTCTACCTGTAATGCAGGAGACTGAGTTCAAGCCCTAGTTTGGGAAGATCCCTTGGAAGAGGCCATGGCAACCCACTCCAGTATTCTTGCCTGGAGAATCCCATGGACAGAGGAGCCAGGTGGCCTAGAGTCCATAGGGTTGCAAAGAGTCAGACATGATTGAGAGACTGAACATTCATGCACACATGCACAATGTCAGGACCCCAGTTAAGGTTAAATAAATACATCCCTATCATCTCAGCTTCCCTTCCTGTTTCTCTTCTCTCTTGGACTGCTGGACCCTAACATACGTTTTCATCTTCTTTGCTGCTGCTGCTGCTGCTAAGTCGCTTCAGTCGTGTCCGACTCTGTGCGACCCCATGGACTGCAGCCTACCAGGCTTCTCCATCCATGGGATTCTCCAGGCAAGAACACTGGAGTGGGTTGCCATTTCCTTCTCCAATGCATGAAAGTGGAAAGTGAAAGTGAAGTTGCTCAGTCGTGTCTTACTCTTAGCGACCCCATGGACTGCAGCCTACCAGGCTCCTCCATCCAAGGGATTTTCCGGGCAACAGTACTGGAGTGGGTTGCCATTGCCTTCTCCCTCATCTTCTTTACATCCTCCTTAAACAATTTTCTTATAGCCATATTCCCACCACCTTTGGACACAATATCTTAGGTGAGTGTGTGTGTTAATATGTGTTTATGTGAATAGTCATGTGTGAGCCTTTGTGTTTGATTATAATCGATTTTCTTTTTTTTGAGTTTTAAAGAAAAGAGACTAAAATATCATCTTTGCCATAATACTGTGAATAAATAACACCATTTTCAATAAAAAGCCCATGACAGACTTTGAGACACTTATGCAAATTCTGACATGTAGTTTCCCAGTGCTTTGTAAATGTTAAAATCCTGTCACAGATTTTATTTGTCTATTTTCTTGTTGGTGACATCCAAGTATTCTCTACTCTCTTACTTTTGATTACTTGCGTCACGGACTTTAGCACCAGGGACAATTTAATTCTGAAGCAACGAAACAGAATGAAAATTGCCCATGAATTTGAGAGATGCTTAATCATGATGGGATTAAGAGTGACAAAGAAAGGAATTAACAAATCAACAAAGGCTGTCTTGAAATAAATAAAAGTGAGAGGAGAACCAATAGCTAGCTATCAGACTATTGCAGCCCTGCAGAGAGAGATGAAGAAATCCCTACAATGTAAGTACACTCTCTCAGTCCTCTCAGGGAATTGATTCAAGGATTCCTCACAGATACCAACATTTGTGGATGCTCAAATCTCTTCTATCAATGGCCTAGTAGAGTTGGCACATGGTACCTGGGTATGTGCAACTTGTGGATACAGAGGACCGCCTCAAGTCTTTGTTGAATAAATAAGTAAAACAAATGCAATTTTAAAATTTACTTTGATGTTAATTTATTAGCATGTTTTTGGTATTTCTTGGTTTCCCTGGTGGCTCAGAGGGTAAAGTGTCTATCCACAGTGCGGGAGACCTGGGTTCGATCCCTGGGTTCCTGGAGACCTGGGTTGGGGAGATCCCCTGGAGAAGGAAATGGCAACCCACTCAAGTATTCTTATTACTTGTTAAGGCTTCTCTGATGGCTCAGTGGTAAAGAATCCACCTGCAATGCAGGAGACTTGGTTTTAGGCCCTGGGTTGGGAAGATCCTCTGGAGAAGGAAATGGCAACCCACTCAAGTATTCTTGCCTGGAGAATCCTCATGGACAGAGGAGCCTGTCAGGCTATATGGTCCATGGGGTCACAAAGAGTCAGATAAGACTTAGAGACTGAGCATGTGCATCTAATTATCACTTCCTTTAAAGCATGCTGCAACTTCTGTCACCCAGTTTGAGGTGACATCAGAGCATCTGGTATCCAGTAGATGGGAGAAGTGAAATATAAAGGACAAACATTTGGGGGCAATGCAGAACATTTTAATGGACAGTATTTGTTTAAGAGCTACCTACTAATTGGGCAAAAATTTGTCATTCTGTAACATAGTGCAACTTTTTTTTTGGGTCAAATCTCACTTCCTTTGCTGACTTTTTACACATGTTTATCTTTAAAAAATGTCTCTTCTTAACCCCTTTTACTGTAGAATTCCACCTGCTACAAATACCTCATACTTTACAGGTACTTGGTAACTGTTGTATGAATGGTAAAATAAACCACTGTTATTGCCAATATGTGCTTGCTGGACATCTAGCCTGTTCTGCACATGGTGTATGAGAAATTACTGGTTGTACAGCATCCTCATAAAACACAACCCCAAAGTAATTTGTAGGTAGTCTAGGATAACGCATAGTATGATTCATTTCAGAGATATTGGATAAATTGTTTTCTCAAAATACTTCCTTTTATTCTATGGTGAATGAGTATCTTCTCTCAGGCTGAAAAAGCAAAGTTCATTGTAAAATTATGGTTTTAAATTGAAATAACCCATACAGGTGTAGCTTTTATATTTTCACTATTAGACTGTCATTTCCCTCTTCTCATGACACTTTGATCACACCTTTATTTGAATGAAGTTGAGCTTATTGACTCTCCATTAACGGGAACCCACTTTTTTTTTTTTGGAAGACTTAATAGTGTTTATTTATTTATTTTTTTTTTGTAGTTAAGAATTTTTATTTTTTTTTATTTTTTTATTTTTTTCTCTAATTTTATTTTATTTTTAAACTTTACATAATTGTATTAGTTTTGCCAAATATCAAAATGAATCCGCCACAGGTATACATGTGCTCCCCATCCCGAACCCTCCTCCCTCCTCCCTCCCCATACCATCCCTCTGGGCCGTCCCAGTGCACCAGCCCCAAGCATCCAGCATCATGCATCGACGGAACCCACATTTTAAGGGACTCCAGGGCATCTCAGATGTAAGGAATGACTTATTATAATATTTGAGCATGTGATGGGATAATTTGACTATATAGTCTCAAATAGTCTATATGAAATATAGTTTTAATGTATTTGATGCTGTCAGAAATGGAAGAAATTACGTACATGATTTTGAAAATATTCATTCATTGGAAAGACTGATTCTAAAGCTGAACTTCCAATACTTTGGTCATCTGATGCAAAAAGCTGACTCATTGGAAAAGATCCTGAAGTTGAGAACCACTGAGGGGAGGAGGACAAGTGGGCAACAGAGGATGAGATCATTGGATGGCATCCCAGACTCAAAGGACTTGAGTTCAAGCAAACTCTGAGAGATAGTGAAGGATAGGGAAGACTGGAGTGCTGCGATCCAAGAGTACACAAAGAATCTGACATGGCTGAGCAACTGAACAATGAAACTGATTTTTCAAGAAGGAGCAGTTTCTCATGTTAGCCAGAAGAGGGATCAATTTGGTCACTTTTGCTTGAGTGTGAGACCAATATAATTACAGAGTGGTCTTTGTGTCTTGATTATCATCAGCACTCAGTGGCTTTGTCTAACATTGGTAGTCTGTAATATTGTTTATGTTCAACAGGAGAACATATGATCCTGTTAATAGCCTATTTTATCTGCTTCTGTCTGACATTAGCCAGACAGTGCTTTATTTCCTCTCTAAAGATATTCATAATTGAGATCAGACCTTTGCCTGATAGTAGTTTTATTAAAAGGAATGACTAGAGGACAAAGATACTGAGCACCCAAAAGTGTTAAGATAGCAACAACAACTCCTGTTGACTTTACTGTGTTGCTTAGGGCTGAGCCATGTCACAGGTACTTGGGAGCATGTGAATCAATGAAGCAGACTGCTGTTCACTCACATGTTTGGAGGTCAGAATGAAGACTGCACTGAAAAATGTCTCCCTAGGAAATTTCTACATGTCTTCATTTATAATTACCACTTTGGAAACTGCCTGTGACTATCAAAGTAAATGAGCATATTACTTCAGGGGAATAATTCTAAAAAAATCAAGTTAGACTGAACTCACAGGTCCTATCTTTTAAACATACTTGTAGTCATAATGATATATGACTGAGAATAAGTAATTTAGCATCTCTAGGTCTCTGACTGGGGGAACCCTGAGGCCCATTAGGACTCCCCAGATCTCTGATCCTGTATTCCATAATCAGCACCTTAACTAGGAACTCTATCTCAATTAGGGACATGGATGAATAGAACCTTGGAAAATCTGATTTTCCTCATAACAATGAGTCGGCTTTTTGCATCAGATGACCAAAGTATTGGAAGTTCAGCTTTAGAATCAGTCTTTCCAATGAATGAATATTTTCAATGTCTCAGTTAAAATAGAGTATTGAGAAAAAGCCCTTTATATTGAGGAGGCAACATTCCAGAACTTGGGAAAGGTAAGATGTGATTGCATTGCATTTGGTAGGTAATGCCTGCCCAGGAGGCTTTCGATAGTCAGTGTTTCTGGCCAGCTGCAGAAACAAGAAGCCAAAATGGGTTAAGCCAAGATTAGAAAAGCATAGTTACTGGAGCATTCAAGCCAGGATGATTAACCCTAGACCTCAAGGTGAAATCCAAGACATGGGACCAGGAATATTGGAATGGGTTGCTCTTTCCTTCCCCAGGGAATCTTCTGGACTCAGGGCTCAAACCTTCAACTCCTGCATTGCAGACAGATTCTTTACTGAACCACCAGAGAAACCTTTGTGTTCCATTCATCAATAAGTTTAGAAGCATCCACATATCATTTCAGACCAACATCAAAGGGTTACTAAACTGTGAAGAGTGTGATAACAGGACATGAAAAACTTATCAGTGAATGAATAAATGTTTCCCTTATTTTTAAGGTGACTTCTGCTTATGAGAATTGAATGATAATGTATAAAATGTTACCTCAATATATGCAAAGATATTTAAACTTTGTAAATTCCAGAGATCATGTATTTCTCGAAAAGTGACTACCACACTTTTTAGCTAATAGAGCTACTGAAACTCAACATGATATTTATTTTCAGATGAATTGAAGGAGAGGGAGAAACACTGAGAAGCAATTACAACCACTAAAAATAGAATCACTAAAGCATGCTATATCAGTTCACAAAAAAGCTATGGGGAAACATTCCCCTTAACTATCCTCACAATAATCACAGCTCAGAGAATGTATTTCAGACAACCAAATGCTCCAAGTTGTGCAAACTCTCAACTTAAAGTTAAGGGGGAAAGTAATTCTAATTTTGGAGACAAACATGGCAACCCACTCTAGTATTTTTGCCTGGAAAATTCCATGGACAGAGAAGTCTGGCAGACTACACTCCATTGGATCGCACAGAGTTGGGCACTGCTGAGTGTGGAAGCACAGCAATTACAATTTAATCAATAGAGTAGATGTGGAAACTGAAAATCCTTCAAAAGAATACTCTTTTAGATATCCAATTTCATGGTTCGGAATTGTCATGGGGTTAAGAAGTCATCTTGTCTTGCTGAGCCCTTTTGAAATCAGAGCTTCCAGGTCTTGGTATGAACCCAGTTGGCCCTCTGATCATCCAGGTGCTCAGATGAACACTCAGGTTCAAGCTCTTTGAGACTCAAGCTGTGTTCTTGCAATGACTTGGAAGCTAGTTTCTGGCATGGGTAAAGAGCCAACATGTTTCATGTGTGTTGCCATTTTTTTTTTTTTTCTCTCTCTCTCTTCTCTGTTCTCAGGAACCTATGAACAAGCCTTTATCTGTTCAAAGACCAGCTTCATACATTTTTCTTACTGAAGAAGCAGCTTTACTATGGTTTACATTCCAATCTATTTATTCTTCTCCATGATGCATAATTAAAAACATTCTGTAATCAACTACTTTTTGTGACTAGATCTGAAAAGTGAAAGAAATCCACTCCCTTTCAAGAGCTTTTTGCACAATGTTGACCATAGAGTTGACATTCAAATATTTTTAGTGAATGAATAAAGCAATAATCTTAGAGATAAAATTCAAACAATAATATGTTTTAATATGTTGTTTCTCCATATCTACTTATTGCTTTATTCTTAAGTGAGCCTTGCTGCTTTGCAGAGCTAGGAAACAAACAGACAAAAACTGCATTTTCCCACTCAGCACAAAACATTGAGGCTTTTGGTTTCTTCTCGCTCACATCTGACCTTCTGGAGCTCTGTGTCGAGATTGTGGCTGCTTGCCTTGCCTTCACTATTTTGTCCAGTTAAAGCTTTATGAGATGCCTATGGAGCTACAGAGTATGAGAGAACAATAACGTAAAGAAAGCTTCCAAAACACAGCAGTTTTTATCAAAGCTGGCTAACATCCTCATCTTCTCTGTTAGTATGAATTACCACAAAAAGCCCTATGGCTACATTTTTTTACCTAAAAAAACCCCTTAGATTACTGATTTTAAAAATGATTTATCCACAATAAAGATACAGTTTTAAACCCAACCTATGAAATATTATTGAACAATAATTCAGACAATTGGAGATTGTCACAACTGGATAAATTAGAGGAATAAACATAGGTATTAAATACATTGAAAGAATTTTATGAACATATTTAAGAACACTTTTATAAAGGACAGGCAGTATTTAAAGGTGAGAATGCTAGGAAAGAGCTCAATTTCTAAGTAGGAAATGTTTGGTGGGATCACTTGATATTTTTATCATCATTTTTATTTTCACAAATTCATAAGCTAGTTTTAGGAAACATTAGGAAGTTCAACCGAGGTGAGGGACAGAAGCCAGGAGGTCCCCATGCCCGAGGGGTGGCGGCAAAGAGGAGTTACCCCACGTTTGAGGTCAGGGGCAGCGGCCGAGAGTGCCAGGGTGCCACAGCAAAGGAACGGCCAAGAGGAGCTACCCCACGTCCGAGGTCGGGGGCGGCAGCCGGGAGAAGCTACCCCCTACCCAAGGCCAGGGGTGATGGCCAGGAGGAGCTACCTCACATCCAAGTAGCAGTGGCTGCATGGGCGCAGGAGGGCCTAGAGGAGCTATTCCACGTTCAAGGTCAGGAGGGGCGGCGGTGAGGAGATACCCCTCGTCCAAGGTAAGGAGCAGCAGCTGCGCTTTGCTGGACCAGCCATGAAGAGATAACCCACCTGCAAGGTAAGAGAAACCCAAGTAAGACGGTAGGTGTTGCACTGGAGGGCAGACGCACTGAAATAATAATCACAGAAAACTAGTCAATGTAATCACACTAAGACCACAGTCTCGTCTAAATCAATGAAACTAAGCCATGCCCGTGGGGCCACCCAAGATGAGCGGGTCATGCTGGAGAGGGCTGACAGAATGTGGTCCACTGGAGAAGGGAATGGCAAACCACTTCAGTATTCTTGCCTTGAGAACCCCATGAACAGTATGAAAAGGCAAAATGATAGGATACTGAAAGAGGAACTCCCCAGGTCAGTGGGTGCCCAATATGCTACTGGAGATCAGTGGAGAAATAATGCCAGAAATAATGAAGGGATGGAGCCAAAACAAAAAGAATACCTAGTAGTGGATGTGCCTGGTGATAGAAGCAAGGTCTGATGCTGTAAAGAGCAATATTGCATAGAAACCTGGAATGTCAGGTCCATGAACCAAGGCAAATTGGAAGTGGTCAAACAGGAGATGGCAAGAGTGAATGTCGACACTCCAGGAGTCAGCGAACTAAAATGGACTGGAATGAGTGAATTTAACTCAGATGACCATTATATCTACTAATGCAGGCAGGAATCCCTTAGAAGAAATGGAGTAGCCATCATGGTCAACAAAAGAGTCCGAAATGCAGTACTTGGATGCAATCTCAGAAATGACAGAATGATCTCTGTTCATTTCCAAGGCAAACCATTCAATATCACAGTAATCCAAGTCTATGCCCCAACCAGTAACACTGAAGAAGCTGAAGTTCAACGGTTCTATGAAGACCTACAAGACCTTTTAGAACTAACACCCAAAAAAGATGTCCATTTCATTATAGGGGACTTGAATGCAAAAGTAGGAAGTCAAGAAACACCTGGAGTAACAAGGAAATTTGGCCTTGGAATACAGAATGAAGCAGGGCAAAGGCTAATAGAGTTTTGCCAAGATAATGCACTGGTCATAGCAAACACCCTCTTCCAACAACACAAGAGAAGACTCTACACATGGACATCACCAGATGGTCAACACCGAAATCAGATTGATTATATTCTTCGCAGCCAAATATGGAGAAGCTCTCTACAGTCAACCAAAACAAGACCAGGAGCTGACTGTGGCTCAGATCATGAGCTCCTTATTGCCAAATTCAGACTGAAATTGAATAAAGTAGGGAAAACCACTGGACCATTCAGGTATGACCTAAATCAAATCCCTTATGATTATACAGTGGAAGTGAGAAATAGATTTAAGGTACTAGATCTAATAGACTCAGTGCCTGATGAACTATGGATGGAGGTTCATGACATTATGCAGGAGACAGAGATCAAGAACATCTCCATGGAAAAGAAATGCAAAAAAGCAAAATGGCTCTCATGGGAGGCCTCCAAATAGCTGTGAAAAGAAGAGAAGTGAAAAGCAAAGGAGAAAAGGAAAGATATAAGCATCTGAATGCAGAGTTCCAAAGAAAAGCAAGGAGAGACAAGAAAGCCTTCATCAGCGATCACTGCAAAAAAATCGAGGAAAACAACAGAATGGGAAAGACTAGAGATCTCGTCAAGAAAATTAGAGATACCAAGGGAACATTTCATGTAAAGATGGGCTCGATAAAGGACAGAAATGGTATGGACCTAACAGAAGCAGAAGATATTAAGAAGAGGTGGCAGGAATACACGGAAGAACTATACAAAAAAGACCTTCATAACCCAGATAATCACAATGGTGTGATCACTGTCCTAGAGCCAGACATACTGCAATGTGAAGTCAAGTGGGTCTTATAAAGAATCACTATGAACAAAGCTAGTGGAGATGATGGAATTCCACTTGAGCTATTTCAAATTCTGAAAGATGATGCTATGAAAGTGCTGCATCCAATATGCCATCAAATTTGGAAAATCCAGCAGTGTCCACAGGACTGGAAAAGGTCAGTTTTCATTTCAATCCCCAAAAAAAGCAATGCCAAAGAATGCTCAAACTACTGCACAATTGCACTCATCTCACACGCTAGTAAAGTAATGCTCAAAATTCTCCAAGCCTGGCCTCAGCAATATGTGAACCATCAACTTCCAGATGTTCAAGCTGGTTTTAGAAAAGGTAGAGGGCCAGAGATCTAATTGCCAACATCCACTGGATCATGGAAAAAGCAAGGGAGTCCCAGAAAAACATCTCTTTCTGCTTTATTGACTATGCCCAACCTTTGACTGTATGGGTCACAATAAACTGGGGAAAATTCTGAAAGAGATGGGAATACCAGACCACCTGACCTGCCTCTTGAGAAATCTGTATGCAGGTCAGAAAACAATAGTTATAACTGGACATTGAACAACAGAATTGTTCCAAATAGGAAAAGGAATATGTCAAGGCTGTATATTGTCACCCTGCTTATTTAACATATATGAAGAGTACATCATGAGAAATGCAGGGCTGGAAGAAGCACAAGCTGGAATCAAGATTGCCAGGAGAATTATCAATAACCTCAGATATGCAGATGACACCACCCTTATGGCAGAAAGTGAAGAGGAACTCAAAAGACCCTTGATGAAAGAGAAAGAGGAGAGTGAAAATGTTGGCTTAAAGCTCAACGTTCAGAAAACAAAGATCATGGCATCTGGTCACATCACTTCATGGGATGGGGAAACAGTGTCAGACTTTTTTTTGGGGGGGAGAGGGGGGCTCCAAAATCACTGCAGATGGTGACTGCAGCCATGAAATTAAAAGACGCTTACTCCTTGGAAGGAAAGTTATGACCAACCTAGATAGCATATTCAAAAGCAGAGAAATTACTGTGTCAACAAATGTCCATCTAGTCAAGGCTATGGTCTTTCCTGTGGTCATGTATGGATGTGAGAGTTGGATTGCAAAGAAAGCTGAGCGCTGAAGAACTGATGCTTTTGAACTATGGTGTTGGAGAAGACTCTTGAGAGTCCCTTGGACTGCAAGGAGATCTAACCAGTCCATTCTGAAGGAGATCAGCCCTGGGATTTCTTTGGAAGGAATGATACTAAAGCTGAAACTCCAATACTTTGGCCACCTCATGCGAAGAGTTGACTCATTGGAAAAGACTCTGATGCTGGAAGGGATTGGGGGCAGGAGGAGAAGGGGACGACAGAGGATGAGATGGCTCGATGGTATCACTGACTCGATGGACGTGAGTCTGAGTGAACTCTGGGAGTTGGTGATGGACAGGGAGGCCTGGCGTGCTGTGATTCATGGAGTTGCACATAGTTGGACAGGACTGAGTGACTGAACTGAACTGACTGACGAATTTCAACCATGCTTCCATTTTATTTTAATTTATAAATTCCAGTACATGTACTTCTACAATATAATTATGAGTTTCTGATTCATAAATAATGCACATTTATTATAGAAAATTATGCTATAATACATACATGCTTCAAATACATGTACTTTTACACTTATAATTATGACTCCTGATCACATAAAGAATACATTTTCATTATAAAAAATCAAGAAACCTCTAGATTGTAAAGAAAGGAAGTTTCATTTTTTGGCAGGGCTAAGTTTGAGTTACTCAACTCCAGAGTTTCAACTTTAACTTTCATATGAAACTTACTCACAGTATTTATCTACTAACCTGCTTCTCTCTTTCTCAAGCACTCTCCATAAATACACATATATGAATATATATAATATTGTTGTATATCTTAAGTATATAAGTTTTACAGAAATATTAGTTCCTAATTATTTTAGGAAACAATGTTCTGCAGTTAAGATATCACCATGCTATCATGTATAATTTTACTTAATAATTTGTTTTATAACTTGCTTTGAGGCTTCCCAGATGGCTCAAGTGATAAAAAATCTCCTGCCAATGTAGAAGATGCAGAAGATGCAGTTTTGGTCCCTGAGTCTGGAAGATCACCTGGAGAAGGAAATGGCAATCCACTCTAGTATTTGTGCCTGGAAAATTCCACGTACAGAGAAGTCTGGTGAGCTACAGTCTATGGGGACACAAAGAGACACAACTGAGCATGTCCACATGCATTTGGTGAATTTACACTAAATTCTAAGAACTATGATTCTAAGAACTATGTCCTGTTGAGTAATGATTAAGCAGATGTTAATAGGCTTTTTGAACGATTTGGTGAATATGATACCAACTACACTTAGAAAATGGAGGTTTGATTTTATTTTTACAGCATGACTTTTCAGTCTTTAATAGATTCACGTGTATTATGACTTTCCAAAGAGTGGTGCCTATATTTAACCTTGTTCCCTAATTTTGATATACCTTGAAAAAATGTCAACTTAACAAAATATTTTGAAGAATTTTTAATTTCTACGTGTCCTTCATTTGATTACTTGTGATATATTTCATCACACTCCACTGAAACAAAATTTATCTCTTTCCAAGGTTTTTACTGTTGTAAATTCCAGTCCCATCACTTCATGGGAAATAGATGGGGAAATAGTGGAAACAGTGGCAGACTTTATTTTTTTGGGCTCCAAAATCACAGCAGATGGTGACTGTAGCCACAAAATTAAAAGATGCTTACTCCTTGGAAGGAAAGTTATGACCAACCTAGATAGCATATTGAAAACAGAGACGTTACTTTGCCAAAAAAGGTTCGTCTAGTCAAGGCTATGGTTTTTCCTGTGGTCATGTATGGATGTGAGAGTTGGACTGTGAAGAAGGCTGAGTGCCGAAGAATTGATGCTTTTGAACTGTGGTGTTGGAGAAGACTCTTGAGAGTCCCTTGGACTGCAAGGAGATCCAACCAGTCCATTCTGAAGGAGATCAGCCCTGGGATTTCTTTGGAAGGAATGATGCTAAAGCTGAAACTCTAGTACTTTGGCCACCTCATGTGAAGAGTTGACTTATTGGAAAAGACTCTGATGCTGGGAGGGATTGGGGGCAGGAGGAGAAGGGGACGACAGAGGATGAGATGGCTGGATGGCATCACCGAGTCGATGGACGTGAGTCTGAGTGAACTCTGGGAGTTGGTGATGGACAGGGAGGCCTGGCGTGCTGCGATGCATGGGCTTGCAAAGAGTTAGACAGGACTGAGCGACTGAACTGAACTGAACTGAAATTTTATTTTAATTCATGATAATATATATCAATATTTGTGAACATCCATGGTCCCTCCTCCCTTAGGTAAGATTTATAGAACATGATTTATTGTAGGAATAATAAGCACAATAGAAATAACTGTAATGACTTTTATATTACATTGATAAAATGGCTACTAGACAATTTGTATCTATTTAGATTGCATCTTGAAAAATCTGAGACTAGTGGTTTCTCCATATTTCACTTCCTTTTCCATATTTTTTATTGGACTTGTTTATCCTTTAAATTGAAATATGGCAGTTCCAATTGAGTTTTCTGTAAATAATATAATTTTTTGTTTGTCTTCTTTATGCTTGCCAATTTTTATAATCTAACATTGAGTTAATAATACTGTTTATGTCAAAATGTCATTGCAAGACCCTTTCCCATGATGATAGGTAGGTTGCATTTTCAGTACCAATATCTCACTCTATAGTCCCACCCTTAGCTGAGTGACATTGCGGTTTTACGCCCCCAACACTGCAGATTATATTTCTCCACCCTGTGCTTGCTATTCAGTCATGTTACCTGTTTCAGACAATAGATTTAGGCAGATCTAAGGCTGTGACAGTTCCAAGCCTAAGGCATTGGAGGCCTTTCATGATTTTCCTTGTTCAGTTTTGCTTCTGATAGAGCAATGAGAAGAATATTCAGAGGTGAGTGTGATGATTCCAGGAAGATAAGAGACCCTTGGAACAGAGCCAGACTTGTGTCCCACCTCAACCTCCTCACTCCAATCTATAGTCTAGCAAGGTTCAGCCTAGATCAGTTAAACCTCTAACAGTAACTTACAGACCCATGAGTTTCCATACATGATTTAAATTTTAAACCAGTGTTTGTTTATGGTCTTGATATGCAGCAACAGTTAACCAGCATGTTCAACTTGATAAAACATATATCTTTGCATTTTCTTTTCTGTTTTTAGAATATTTTAAGTCCATCTATGGGACTTCTCTGGTGGCTCAGCAGTAAAGAATCTGCCTGCAATTCAGGAGATTTGTGTGGACCCCTGGGTCAGAAAGATCCCCTGGGGAAGGAAATGACAACCTACTCCGATATTCTTGCCTGGGAAATATCATGGACAGAGCAGTCTGCTGGGCTGTAGTCCAGGAGATCACAAAAGAGTCAGACACAACTTAGAAAATAAACAATAACAAAACCAACAGAGTAAGTCCATCTATAGGAAATAGTGTCTGAAATGGATTCTACTAACTCACATAATATTGAAAGTGATTGAACTCTTAGTATGGACCACTCACTCCTGTAAATAGTTTAAAATAGTACTTGATAAAATATTTTCAACAAGAATTTGGATTAGTAGTAGTATTTCCATCTCCCAAATGAGTTAACTACTATGAAAGGGATTTTAACAATTTCTCCCAAAATAGAGAACTAGGGAATTACAAAGACAAATTGCAAAATTAGGCACAGAATGGAGAGTTTCTTTTCTAAATTGCTGTACAATTCTGCCTGTCAAGACCTAACCAATTTTTCCTTTACTGTTATTGAGTATCATCACCCCCTCTGCCATGTGAAAGCACAAGTTTTGGGTCTATTCTTGGGTATTTTATCTTATTACATCAATCTAATATTTATCAGTCTACTTGTGTCTTTCCCAGTTAACAGTTAAGAAGGAAAAGCTAGGCCATATCTCATCTTATTCATGCTTCCCATAAAATTTTACTTGCTATAAATGTGTATATATGGAGAGAGGATAAGAATAGTAAGGAAGGGAAAACAATGAATCTAGTCTAAATAGCTCTCTTCCAAAGATCCACAGTAGACCACTGGAATTATCATATACAGAAAATGTTTGATGTGTTATTACCATATCAAAGTTCATATTAATATGTCCTTCTGGATCTGGGGTCAAAAATTAAGCCAGATGAAAGGACTAGTACCCTGAGAATATGAGAGGAAATCTAAGTTTTTCTTTAAGAGAAGACTTGTCTGAAAACTATCACTGAATTGCTTAAGAATTTTTATTTGAAGTTACCTGTTGGTAACATATTATATATGACTCAGCTCAGTGTCAAAAATCTTTTTGCTTCCTTCTCTGTTTTTGATAGTCTTGCAAGGAGGTGAATTTTGCCAGCATTCTCCTGGCTCATATATGTGCCTAAAACAATTGCTTTCTCAAATCCTCATTTAACATTTGATCCACTGCCAGCTTCTCTAAATTTAGACAAGAAAGCTGCTTTAGAATCTGCAAGTACATCAAACTACTGTTTTATCATATAGTCACAACTTTTTCCCCTTTAAATTTAAAAGCTCTATTAATATTCAGATGTCAATGCTTTAGTTTCAGAAATTGTTTTATCTTCACACACTTATGTAGCATGAAATGGAAAGTATTGGAAACAAATCCTCCTCGGAAAAATAATTCAAAAATCTTAAAAAGATGACTATAGTCATAGTTATTACTACTAGCTGATTACCATTTTTTCTCTAATAGGATAGTACTTTTTTTCATTCACAAAAAAAGTTGCTTTAGTTTTCAGGTTTTGATGAAGAGAAAAAGCATATTGATATGAAATAAACTATAAATGTGTGTGTGTGTGTATGTCATATATAGATGTGACACATATTTTTTCTGAACAAAATTTAAAAAAAACAAAATTTTACAATACACTGGATAATTTTAAGTAAAGTGGTTTGATGCTAAATATTTCTAGAGAATTTTAGCTAAAAAATATGCTGTTTTAGTTATCTATACACTTATAAATTATCTAGAACATAGTAACTAAAAATAAGAAATCTTCGTTATTTCTCTGAGTTGCTGTGTCAAGAACCCAAGTGTAGCCTTTGCTGTGCCTCTGATTTAGGATCTCTCTGGAGGCTGAAGTACAGGTTTGGAGGAATGAATGCAGCATGCCCAAGCTCAGCTAAGGCAGGATGGGTTTCTGAGCTCACTCAGGAGGCTATTGTTTATTCTCAGGTCCACACTGACTAATGGGTAAAGGAAGACGTCAGTTCACTGCCCTGTGACCCTCTCCAAAGGGCTTCTCCCAGAGCCAGAGCAGAGAGAGAGAGAAAGAGGAAGAGAGCTGGAAGTCACAATAATCTTATCTTGGGAGTGACTTCCCATGACTTTTGATGTGCTTTATTTGTTAGCAGTGAGTCACTGGATCAAGGAGAGAGACTATCTAAAGGTTTGAATATAACAGGGTTGGGTGGGGGCACTTTAACTGCTTAGACAAATCAATTATTTTATATTGTTTTTGTTGGTGTTCAGTCACTCAGTCATGTCTGACTCTTTTCAACCCCATGGACTGCAGCATTCCAAGCTTCTCTGTCCTTGACTGTCTCCCAGAGTTTGCTCAAACTCATACCATTGAGTTGGCAATGACACTCAACCGTCTCATCCTCTGCCACCCCCTTTTCCTCCTGCCCTCAATCTTTTCTAGCATCAGAATCTTTTCCAGTGAGTCAGCTCTTCACATCAGGTGGTCAAAATATTGGAGCTTCATCTTCAGCATCAGTCCTTTCAGTAAATATTCACTGGCTGGTTTACTTTAGGATTGACTGGTCTGATGGGTTTGTTCACTTCCCCTCACTCTCTGGTAAGTGTACTCTCTCTAGTTCAACATTTAGATATATACAATATGCATTGAATTTGACCTGTAAACTCTTTATATTTTTTTTTTCTGCAACAAAATAAAAGAAAGTAAAACAAACTTATTGCAAGAGTGTCATTCCTGCAGCATGCTAGTGTAACATTTTGAAATCTACTTTGGATTCTGGGCTGTCATTGTACTATTACAACAACCAAACTGCATTCATTTAAGGTACACTGTGTGTGCTTGATTCTATCTTCTGTGTTTGTTCATGCCCAGTGTGATTATTTTTTTTATTTAATTAAGAATGCTTTTCCTCTGGGATAGTTTGAAAATATTGTGTACATTGTTCCTACTTTTAAAATTCATTTGGGGAATGCTGTTTAATTTCTCTTCTTTGGAATTTAGCTTCATGTTTATATTTATTGTTCATGTATTCTGTTTTCTATACAGTTTCTTTATGGCCAAAATGTCATTTTAGCAACAATGTTAACAAAAATGTAGCATTGTTTTAAAGTTTGGAAATTACTCTGACATCCTGTATTTATGTTAAAATTTTTAGCAATCCAAATGTAACATGTTTTAATAATGTTTTATAACATACATAGGGTTTTTTAATTTATTGATGATATAATAAGCTGAAAAAAGAGATATAGGTTAGTTGTATTCTGTTCAATATTTACAGATGAATAAACTTAATCTGAGTTGATAAATAATTGAAGGATTAAAAAAAAAATCTAGTGGAGATCGCAGGGTAGGCTTGGAACTGAGTCCTGAAATTAAGTATACCCATGTCTTCTTTAATCAGTTCTTAAATATGCATTTTACTTTTATGTTATTTTCATTATGGACAATGTATGCAACCATTTTAGGGTTTCACTGTTTTCACTAAAAGCTTCCCTGGTAGCTCAGTGGTAAATAATCTTCCTGCCAATGCAGAAGACACAGGTGATGCAGGTTCTATTTCTGGGTTGGGAAGATCCCCTGGAGAAGGAAACAATCCACTCCAGTATTCTTGCTTGGAAAATCCCATGGACAGAGGAGTCTGTTGGGCTACAGTCTGTGGGGTCACAAAGAGTTGGACAGAACTGAGCATACAAGACACACGGTACATTCTCTTGACTTTCAAAACAAAATCCAAATTCTTGACTCTATTAATTTAGGTAATTGTAAATTACCTAAATGTAATAGATATGTATCAAAGTTGCAGTAGTATATGTCGACTAAAAAGATGAACAAAGTGAGTTGCAAGTTAACTTTTATTAGGGGCAAAATGAGGACTTCAGTCCAGAAGATAGTACTTCAGACAGCTCTGAGAGACTGCTCCACAGAGGCAGTTGGTAAAGCTCAATATATAAGATTTTGGTAAAGGGTCAGTTCAATGCAATCAAGCCTTTACATTACAAAAGGTTTTCTGCTAATCACGAGGAGCTGATGTCACCATAGATTAAGTGATTTTCTAGGTATTAAAAGAGGCAAGGATTGGAATCATGAAATCACGTCCTGAAAATATCGGGAGGGATTGGGGGCAGGAGGAGAAGGGGACGACAGAGGATGAGATGGCTGGATGGCATCACTGACTCGATGGACGTGAGTCTGAGTGAACTCTGGGAGTTGGTGATGGACAGGGAGGCCTGGCGTGCTGCGATTCATGGGGTCGCAAAGAGTCAGACATGATTGAGCGACTGAACTGAACTGAACTGAAAGATCTGTTCTACCAGTTTCCCTGGAGCACAGAGTGCCTCATTCTCCAAGCTGAACTCCCCTCACAGGGTGCTGAAGGTCAGTAGCTACAGCAGCACAGAGTTCAGTCTCTGCAGAGGCAGATGGCAAACACCCTTGCTGTTGTTATTCAGTCACTGGCAAATGTTCTTGGCAAGTGCCATTTGTCATTGACACATAGTTCAGGAAATTTGGGGGGCTTCTCTGGAGGCTCAGATAGTAAAGAATCTACCTGCAGTGTGGGAAATCTAGGTTTTATCCCTGAGTTGGGAAGATCCCCTGAGGAGGACATGGCAACCCACTCCAGTATTCTTGTCTGGAGTATCCCCATGGACTGAGGTACCTGGTAGGTTGCAGTCCATTGGGTCACAAAAAGTTGAACACGACTGAGTGACTAAGCACACACTCACACATTTGAAATGCTTATTTTTGGCTCATATAAAATCTAAAACCCATTTTCCTGATTATATTTTTGTTTCCTCCTAATTGTAATTAAGTAGTCCAAGCCCTCTGAAAACCTAGTTCTTCCAGCTTTAACAGGCAACTTTCAAAGGTGCCATTGCTTGCTTCTATTTAGTCTGTAGAAAGAAAGAAAGGAAAAAAAAAAAAAAGTTGATCAGATTTGACATGGCAGGATGTGTTTCTTGAACATTTAAGTTTACCCCTATCTCTTTTGTTTGGCTTTGTCCTCTAATACAAGCTGAATCCTTTCTAAAATTCATATTCTTCAGAAAGAACATGAAAATTCCAATTCTTCAGAAAACCCTTTCCTAACAATGGAATACTACATCTTCCAATCTATTTCAAAGCCCTAATTCATTTCAACATTATCTCAATCTGAAAACATATACATTTATTGTTTTGTTTTTTATTCATTTGTTGTTTCTCTCTCTGCACTGCCTTAAGGTTCCCTAGGAATGGAGCCTTGATTCTCATGTTCAAGGCTGCACTTAGATGGACCTACATCTCATAGGCACTTAACTAAAAGCATTTTTGAATGAATGGATCAGTGTGCATACAAACTTCTTATCATCCCTACTGAAAAAAAAATCATAAATTTAAGACTTCTAAGGCTTTTTTGTGGATGAAATTAGAGAAAAGGAGCATGATAAAACACTAAGGAAAATCTCAAAATCTGCATAGTGTTTCAGAGGTTGACAGAAAATACAAACCGGAGCTTCAGATACCTTAGCTAGGCTTTGTTTCAGAACTGTGCAGCAGTTCTAATTAGCAATCAAACATTTCCATATATAATATGCTCTAATTTCTCTAGAGACATGTATACATGGGTTCGTAAAAGATTTAACTATCCTTCCTCATTAACTTCCTATCCCCATTATTTTGCTATACTGGAGGACTATTAGTTCAAAGGCAAGAGTGACTTTGAAGTTTAATATGAAAAACATTGTTTGTAATCTTTCATGTAAGTTCATTTTTTCCATTTTATTTTCTCCATCTTCCTCTCTGTATAGCTTCTAGTCAGAGCAGCAATGAAAACAGAAGCTTAATTGGTTAATGATTCACAGTAGAAGGATATCATTTGAGTGTTTCATTATTTCATCTTTTGTGCAGTAAAATAATACCTATTTGTAAAAGAATATTCTGTGGAGTTGTACATAGTTACAGAATGTTAACCATTAAAACAATTAAAACTAAAAATACATCTTATCCTCAAAAAGTAAGTGCATTAACATTAATCCCATATATATTTACTCAAAAGTCTAATTTGAGGTTTGAATTTAAAGGAAAAAAGAAAGCATTATCATAATAAAGCATGACAATTGTTACTAGCTTCAGGAAACACTTTATAAACAAATCAAACCACATTAAAATGAAGATCTCTAACTGTTCTCTCAAGGTCTTGCTAATCATTCCTTTATTCAATACAGTGACATTCTGCTCTAGTAAAATGATATGAATAGCCTCAATAATTTGGCTAGTCTCTTAGAATTTATGTAATTGGATCGTAAATCCTTCTAATGAGATTTGCCCTCTGTAAATCTTGATCCAGACTTTTCCTTATTTTGCCTCTCTTTTGGTTCATATATTTTAGGAACAGGATCCAAGGTATCAAAAAGTGATGTGGTTCCTAGAGAATGGGTTCTCTGCAGAAAACATCTAACTGACCTTCATGTTGCAATGACTCAGGTAGTATTTAATTTTCAAATCTTGCAACACATTGAATTTTGGCAATGATAATTTGCATAAGCTAAGAAATAAAAGCCACTTATAATGTGGCAAGAATAATACTCTGAAAAAATAGAAAAAGTAAAGCTCATGTGTCAAGACTCTTTTATCAGTTTCAGCTAAGTTGACCTAAATTTTAAGAAAGGAATTCAAGAGCTATATTTCACATACAGTTGGAAAAAAAAACAGTAGACTGTAGAAGTGATAAGTTAAAGAATTTCCATGCAGACTGTCCATGAAAGGAAAGCAACAGGCTCAGGTAAGAAGTCAGTAAAATCGAGTGAATGTCTTGATCGTTAAGTGAGTTCCTAGGAAAAGTGGTAGAATGTCTGGTAGTAGTTGATAAAAAGAATTCTAGAATAAGAGAGAACTCTATTCAAATCCTAACTCATGTCATTTTCCTAGCTGTGTGTCTTGAGACAAGTTACTTAATCTCTCTGAATCCTGTTTTCTTATATGAGATGGAATTAATTAAACATAAGTCAAATAATTATTGAAAATATTAAATTAACATAGTGTGTGAAGTGATTTAGGGCATAATGACTGTGATATGTTGATGGTGGTGATGATCCCTAACTTAAAGTCATGTGCAGTCAGTTTATTTAGTTCTGTCACTCTACACATCATTATAATAAATACTGATACAACTTTCCCCTGGCATCAGGCATATTGTGGAATGTGTATGACAGTATAACTTATATTGAGTGAAGACTATGAGTGACATTAATTAGAATATAAACTAGCTTTAATATATATCATTTACATATAATCATGTATCCAATAACAATTCCCTATTATTTTTTATTGAATATTTTTAAAATTGTATTTTATATATCTTAATTTGATTATGCAGAAAGACAAATCAAATATCAAATTACAGCTAAAGAATGTTTTTTTCTTGGTAGCTGACACCATATTTGTCACCATATTTGTTCAAAATCCACCTATCTTTTTAAAATTGAGATCAAGATAAATCATTCTATGTGGCCAATTAGCCCATGAAAACTATAATAAAATATATCTTCTGGAGAATTACCAAATTATAAGGTATTTCAAATTTTGGTTTTATCTGTTGTCTGGATTATACCTTTAATATATGTATGTACATAAAGATATACATATATGGATATATATATACTTATATATATATATAAAGATATAAGTATCTTTAATACATATAAAAGAGACAACTGAGTTTTGCATGCTTACTGTGCTAATTACAAAAAACATGAATGTGATTGATTAATTTTCTTTGATGATCAGTGGCGCAATGAACTTTAAAACTGAACCCAAAGGAACAGGTACCTTGGGCTTCAGTTCAGTTCAGTTGCTCAGTCATGTCCGACTCTCTGCGATCCCATGAACTGCAGCATGCCAGGCCTCCCTGTCCATCACCAACTCCCGGAGTTCACTCAGACTCACGTCCATTGAGTCGCTGATGCCATCCAGCCATCTGATCCTCTGTCGTCCCCTTCTCCTCCTGTCCCCTATCCCTTCCAGCATCAGAGTCTTTTCCAATGAATCAACTCTTCGCATGAGGTGGCCAAAGTACTGGAGTTTCAGCTTTAGCATCATTCCTTCCAAAGAAATCCCAGGGCTGATCTCCTTCAGAATGGACTGGTTGGATCTCCTTGCAGTCCAAGGGACTCTCAAGAGTCTTCTCCAACACCATAGTTCAAAAGCATCAATTCGTCAGCACTCAGCTTTCTTTACAGTCCAACTCTCAAATACATACATGACTACTGGAAAAACCATAGCCTTGACTAGACAGACCTTTGTTGGCAAAATAATGTCTCTGCTTATGAATATGCTATCTAGGTTAGTCATAACTTTCCTTCCAAGGAGTAAGCTTCTTTTCATTTCATGGCTGCAATCATCATCTGGAGTGATTTTGGAGCCCCCAAAAATAAAGTCTGACACTGTTTCCACTGTTTTCCCATCTTGGGATTTCAGTTCAGTTCAGTTCAGTTGCTCAGTCGTGTCCAACTCTTTGCAACCCCATGAATTGTAGCACGCCAGGCCTCCCTGTCCATCACCAACTCCAGGAGTTCACTCAAACTCACGTCCATCAAGTCGGTGATGCCACCAGCCATCTTGTCCTCTGTCGTGCCCTTCTCCTCCTGCCCCCCCCCCATCCCTTCCAGCATCAGAGTCTTTTCCAATGAGTCAAGTCTTTGCATGAGGTGGCCAAAGTACTGGAGTTTCAGCTTTAGCATCATTCTTTCCAAAGAACACCCAGGACTGATATCCTTTAGAATGGACTGGTTGGATCTCTGTCAAATTTCCATGTGAAATCCTCTAGCATCTGTCCTTTGTGCTCTCTTGAGAGTCAGAAGAGTGAGTTGTGCACAGTTCACCTGTGAAAAAGAATGCGAGCTGGGCTAAGATGGGGAGGTAAAGGGTCTGTGCGAAAGGATGTCAAGAGACTGACACTTGATGGAGAAAGCACAAGCAGCCTCAGGTGAGACACACTAAGAAAACCTGGAGCAGCAAGATAGGTGGTTTTTCTCATTGATCCATGGGTTCCCTTGTCCATTTGTTCTTCAACATACACCCATTATCATCATTTCAATTTTTTGCCCTTTATTAATGTTTTAAGTTGCCTATGACTGCAAATGCAAACGACTCAGCCCTAACACTAAACGTTATCCACTGTTTTAAAAGAAAAAACTCAAAATCTCACAAAAAATATCAAAGCTGAAAAAAAAATACCTTTTTTATAAAAACAAACACTGCTTTTCTCTGTTGTCTGACACTACTCAAAGTCTCCAGTAATTAATCAGCAAATGAAGTGATTAAAAAAAAAAAAAAGCCAAAGCACTTATCTTTCAAACTTTGGTGATTACTTACTTTTAAAATGTGTGACTCTTGTTATACTAGTGTCTATAAGTATTTCATTTCCAGCTAAGGTAATAACATCATTGGAAAGGAAATATGGTAAAATCATTGTAATTCAGTGGCTTTGAGAGGGGAAATTTGGAACCTACAATAAAATGTGTAGTTCCCTGAATAGATGAGTAAGCATGCTGTAAGGACCAACATGTACATGAGATTTACTGTAATTTCTTGCTTAGAACACTCTCACTTCTTTGATTAGAGTTAAAACTGCCTTGAAGTATACAGTACATTCATCACTACAGAAATGAAGACTCAACTATGTAAGGAACAGAGGGGACAAAATATGAGAGTTTGTAAAAAAAAAAATCAGTTCCATCTATCATCATACCTTAGAAAGTACTAAAAGTGGTCTCTTTTTTAAAAATGTTGTGTCCTTCATTTTTACTGGATTATTTATATGTTTCAAGAAAACTGAGCACTGAAAACTTCCATGTTGTTTTAAATATATTGTAAATATATATTTTTAAATGTTTTGGGAAATATAGAGGAAAGAGTAACAGAGATAGAATATGATTTGACATGAGTACATCTATATTTCTTCTTGATTGTTCTTTATTCCTCTGCATTTCCTCTGGCATAGGAGTGGAATTTGATTATATATAGATAGATACAGATATACTATAGCTATATATAGCTATAATTATATATATAGATATGGATATAGACATATTCTTTCCTGGAAAATTCAATAGTCAGAGGAGCCTGGAGGACTACAGTCCATGGAGTCACAAAAAGTTGGACATGCCTAAGCACACATGCATTTATATAGATATAGTATAGATATAGATATAGATAACATAGATGTAGATATAGACATAGGCATAGACATAGATATATTTCACCTGATCTGGAGAAGTAGAACTTGTTCAATTTGGGAAAACTAGGCAGAATTTTATAGCATTCTTAATTAATAAAGCCATTTTCAGTGAAAAATCACATATCAGTTGGTACTAAAATTAGGATTACAATTTCAATGTAAAGCACATTTGTGCCTTTCTATGCTTGAACATTTTCCCAGTTTTCTTTCATTTCACCTTTCTCTCAGATTCTCAGCACTATTACAGGTTTATGTCAGAATTTGCTTGCTCAAAAGTCACTTTCCAGTTCTCTTCTATTTAGCATATGTGGCATTTGTAAATAGAATATATGGTATTTATGTTTTTAAAATATACAACAATTCAAACTAAGCTATGCATTCCATTCCTCAGTCTCCTTTCATTGGTTAATTGGAATTTATCTCATTTGTGGTCCTGCAGGATGGTCATCTTGTATTATGTTCTACATGACAACAAAGTTGAACATTTGAGCCAGGTTAGGCCAATTATCACACTGCATCCCTGTGGAAAGAGTGGTGGATCTAAAGGTGGGCACTAGGAACCAGGGAGACCAATGAGAATTTTCCTGTGACTTCTCCTGCTGGGAATTGAGAGAGTCAATTCCTAGGCAGCTTGAGAAGAAGTCCAGGACCCCTGAGAAGGAGAAAGGGATCTGGGGCTCTCAAGGAGGAGACAGGGGTCTGGAAATCTAAAGGAAGAGGAAAAGACAACTTTTTTCCCCTACATTCCTTAGTAAGGATTATATAACAATAATGTATCCTGCTTGAGGACATGCTTCTCCTTCCTGAAAACCTTCTAACTAATCCTGCCACCTTAAAATGTATATTATGGGACTGGGTATAATAAGATCTTTACAATATTGAGACATTCTTTTGATTTATTGTAATAAACAGTTAATAAGTATATAATTCCCTTGCTAAGACTAGGGATTAGGGCATTCTCCATCCCTTTCTGATGTCTATGTCAGAAGCTTTCTCTGTCTCTTTTATTACTTTAGTAAAACTCTATTACACAAAATTTCTGAGCTATCAAGCCTCATCACTGGCCCCAGATTGATTTCTTCTCTTCTAGAGGACAAGAATCCCAGCATATTTCACGATTCAGCAACAACCTTTCATCTTGAGGGGTTGTCTGGGATTCTTCAGGACAAGGTAAGGACTCTTGGAGCTCTAGTTCTTTGCTCTCCTACCAAACATGTTTTCTGCTGTACTTTACTAACTCTACGGTGTGTTTGTATCTGTTATCAATTAAAAGAGACACATGTGTGAACCAAGGGCTGTGTCTAATGTACGGTTCTGAGGTGACCTCATATGGTTTATGGCAGAAACTCTGTTGGGGGATTATAACAACCTGCTAATGTCACAGGACAGTCAAAATCTCCTTTGGGGATTGGCCAGAGATGGATGAAGAGTGTGGACCGAACTCTACTTTCTCACTCAAACTTTTTAGGTTCTTTGACCATTTCATCACTTCTTGGGAAATAGAGCAAAATCAAGACCAGGAGCTGACTGTGGCTTAGATCATGAAGTCTTTATTGCCAAATTTAGACTTAAATTGAAGAAAGTAGGGAAAACCACTAGACCATTCAGGTACGACCTAAATCAAATCCCTTATGATTATACAGTGGAAGTGAGAAATAGATTTAAGTGTCTAGATCTGATAGATAGAGTGCCTGATGAACTATAGATAGAGGTTCATAACACTGTACAGGAGACAGGAATCAAGACCATCCCCATGGAAAAGAAATGCAAAAAAGCAAAATGGCTGTCTGCAGAAGCCTTACAAATAGCTGTGAAAAGATGAGAAACAAAAAGCAAAGGAGAACAGGAAAGATAAAACATCTGAATGCAGAGTTCCAAAGAATAGCAAGAAGAGATAAAAAAGCCTTCCTCAGGGATCAATGCAAAGAAATAGAGGAAAACAATAGAATGGTAAAGAATAGAGATCTCTTCAAGAAAATTAGAGATACAAAGGGAACACTTCATGCAAAGATGGGCTCAATAAAGGACAGAAGTGGTATGGACCTAACAGAAGCAGAAGATATTAAGAAGAGGTGGCAAGAACACACAGAAGAACTGTACAAAAAAGATCTTCATGACCAAGATAATCACGATGGTGTGATCACTGACCTAGAGCCAGACATCCTGGAATGTGAAGTCAAGTGGGCCTTAGAAAGCATCACTACAAACAAAGCTAGTGGAGGTGATGGAATTCTAGTTGAGCTATTTCAAATCCTGAAAGATGATGCTGTGAAAATGCTACACTCAATATGCCAGCAAATTTGGAAAACTCAGCCGTGGCCACAGAACTGGAAAAGGTCAGTTTTCATTCCAATCCCAAAGAAAGGCAATGCCAAAGATTGCTCAAAGTACTGCACAATTGCATTCATCTCACACACTAGTAAAGTAATGCTCAAAATTCTCCAAGCCAGGCTTCAGCAATACGTGAACATGAACTTCCTGATGTTCAAGCTAGTTTTAGAAAAGGTAGGCAGAGGAACCAGAGATCAAATTGCCAACATCCTCTGGATCATTGCAAAAGCAAGAGAGTTCCAGAAAAAACATCTGTTTCTGCTTTATTGACTATGCCAAAGCCTTTGACTGTGTGGACCGCAATAAACTGTGGAAAATTCTTAAAAAGACGGGAATACTGGACCACCTGACCTGTCTCTTGAGAAACCTATATGCAGGTCAGGAAGCAACCATTAGAACTGGACATGGAACAACAGACTGGTTCCAAATAGGAAAAGTAGTGCATCAAGGCTGTATATTGTCACCCTGCTTATTTAACTGATATGCAGAGTACATCATGAGAAACACTGGGCTGGAAGAAGCACAAGCTGGAATCAAGATTGCCGGGAGAAATATCAATAACCTCAGATATGCAGATGACACCACCTTTATGGCCGAAAGTGAAGAGAAACTAAAAAGCCTCTTGATGAAAGAGAAAGAGGAGAGTGAAAAAGTTGGCTTAAAGCTCAACATTCAGAAAACGAAGATCATGGCATCCAGTCCCATCACTTCATCGGAAATACATGAGGAAACCATGGAAACAGTGTCAGACTTTATTCTTTGGGCTCCAAAATCACTGCAGATGGTGACTGCAGCCATGAAATTAAAAGACATTTGCTCCTTGGAATGAGAGTTATGATTAACCTAGATAGCATTTTGAAAAGCAGAGACATTACTTTGCCAACAAAGGTCCAGCTATGGTTTTTCCAGTGGTCACGTATGAACGTAAAAGTTGGACTGTGAAGAAGGCTGAGCACCGAAGAATTGATGCTTTTGAACTGTGGTGTTGGAAAAGACTCTTGAGTGTCTCTTGGACTGCATGGAGATCCAACCAGTCCATTCTAAAGGAGATCAGTCCTGGGTGTTCTTTGGAAGGACTGATGCTAAAGCTGAAACTCCAGTACTTTGGCCACCTCATGCGAAGAGTTGACTCATTGGAAAAGACTCTGATGCTGGGAGGGATTGGGGACAGGAGGAGAAGGGGACGACAGAGGATGAGATGGCTGGATTGCATCACTGACTTGATGGACGTGAGTCTGAGTGAACCCTGGGAGACGGTGATGAACAGGGAGCCTTGGGGTGCTGCAATTCATGGGATATCAAATAGTCGGACACGACTGAGTGACTGAACTGAACTGAACCTAATCTCTTGGATCATAGTCTTTCAAGGGACTTGTGATTTATGCTCTTACTGTGTACTGTTACTTAGGTCCAAAACTTAGATTGGTAGTCAGGAAATGCCCAGCCTTGCTCAGAGCTGAAAGTTCGGAATCTAGGTGGAGATCTAACCCCAAGAACATTTCTCTGGTTAAATATCATTCAGATGGGAAGTGCAGCAGTCTTCTTCCTTTGGTAATGTCAGCTCTTAGTGAACCAGAGGAGACTTTCCAGTGGCTTTTGTCCCAACTCCTTAGATATTCTTTCTGTGGAATCTGTTGGAATGAACTGGAAGGACTGGCCCTAATAACTCAAAGAAAAAACTCACTTTTTCCTCACCTGCCACCCCTTCTCCATCTCTTTTACTATCTCTTATGCTGGTGTGGTGATCCTCAGAAGGAACATATTGGTTTTGTTTTACCGGTCTTACTGTGGCCAGGAATAGACTCAGAGTCATGAACAGGCAATCAGGAGACAAACGATTCCACCAGCGGTCTTAGCTTAGGAGACATTCCAGAGAGTTACTCTGATTGCATCCTGGGTGGCATCAGAGGCAAGCATGGTTCTAACAATGAGGAACTGGGCATTAGTCTGGGATGTCATCAAGTCTAGCCTTGGTGCATCTCCACCCTGCCTCAGCAATAGAGCCAAGCAGGATGAGTAGGGCACCTACATTGGTAAGGGAAAGACTAAGTCTGACCAGGGAAGGAAAGCTTCGGTGTAAAGTCTGTCTAGACTTACACCCCATCTAGAGCAAGGAGGAACTCTTCTGGTAGAAAGATGGTGCTGGTCTCTTTTTTTCTTTCTTAAAGATAGGAACTAGCAATTCCAGCCTCACTCCTTTGAACTGTATCCTGAAAATCTGGGATATATTTGATCCCCAGAACTTAAAGAAGACACGCCTGATCTTCTTATGCAATACTGCATGACCACGACATCCATTGGAGGATGGCAAATGGTGGCCAGTTGAAGGGTCTCTTTGTTGTGATACTGTTTTACAACTATACCTGTTCTATAGAAAACAAGAGAAATGGGTAGAAGTGACATAAGTGTTGTTCTTTATTTTTCTATGAGACATGCCAGACTTGTGTCCTAAGGGTACAGAATTGGATGTGAAACCTTCAGCTCCCTCTTGTCCTCTTACTTTGCCCTTGTATCTGGGGCTCCCAACTGAACAGGTTAAGAGTCAGGGCATCCTTCCAGGAAGGGTTGCCTCGGTCTTGGTAGAAATCCAAACAATACCAGTTGTGGTCAGGACTATCTAGAGGATCCAGAAAAAGTACATAGAAGCCATTATGGGACTAATTCTTTACTTCATGACCTTACTTGGAGAGATGTAATGCATGTCTTGAGATAGATGCTGAGTCCTGACTCAAGAGCTTGAGTTTTGGGGAAGCTACTATTTTCAGAGATGAATGGCTTGAACATGAGACAAGGGGAAAGAGGGAACATGAAATAGCCCTACTCCCTACTGGGAGCCAAGCAGTCCCCATAACAGAGCCACTTTGTCATATATATTCTTGAAGGACTCAAGCTAGTGCATGCTAAGGCTTTATGCTAAGTTGGCTAACATAGAACAGGGAGAGAAGGAAGCTCCTGGTAAATTCCTAGATAGACTGAGGGAAGCCCTTCACAGATTCACTGAGATTGATCCCGAAAGTGAAGAGGGAAGAGTGATTTTAAAATATACATTTCTCACTCAATTGGCTCCAGATATCTGGCATAAGCTATTAAAACAGGCATATGGACGAAATCAGTCTTTAGATAATCTGTTGCAACTGTCTCAGACAGTCTATCATGACAAGGAATATGAGGAAAAGAAAGAAAGGCAGAAAAAGACAAAGGGATAGGCAGAAGCCCTTGTAATGGCTGTCAGAACTGTTCTTAAACAGACTGAGAAAAATTCCTAGAGAGATCAAGGTGAAAAGGGATGGGCTTGTTATTACTGTGGAAAGGAGAGGCACCCCAAGCGAGATTGCCCTCAGGCACCTAAGCCACACCTGCCTCCATGTCTGGTCTGCAAGGGACCACACTGGAGGAGAGACTGCCCCAGAGGAATAGGTCAGGGGTCAGACTCTCAAGACTATCAGGACTGAAGGTGCCTGTGGATCCCCACACAAGCTCCCATCCTAATTGCACTTGAGGAATTCCAGGTATTAATACTTGTCGGGGGCCAATCCTTTGATATCCTTTTAGACACTGGGACAACTTTGTGTTTATTGAAGCCCCTGGCCCATTTTATCCCTGAGCCACTTCTGTAATAGGACTATCTGGACAAGCCAAACTTTATTATTTCAGTCGTTCTCCAAGTTGCAACTGGGACTCTATGCTATTTTCATAGGAGTTTCTTTTTTTTTTTTTAGGAGTTTCTGATCATGCCTGTTTCCCTCACCCCTTTTGGGGAGGGATATGCTGAGCAAGGTCCATGCCTGTGTTTTCAGGAATATGGAACCTTCTTTTTCTCTCCCTTTAATTGAACAGAATGTAAATCCTAAAGTTTGGGCTGATGGAAAAACTGGGTCAAGCACAAAATGCTATTCCTGTACTTACGAAGCTTAAAGACCCTCACCTATTTCCACATCAAAAACAGTATCCACTAAAGCCTGAGGTTAATGAATGGGCAAAATCTTACTGTACTGACTTCTCATGATGTAAATGTGATATTCAACTCTAAAGTTCAGAGCAATAGTGGCTCCACTTTTAAAGCTGCTGTAACTCAAGGGGTGTCAAAAGCTTCAGGAATAGAATAACATTTACACTGTTCCTGGAAACCCCAATCTTCAGGAAATTTGAAAAGACTAATGACATGAAGAGGCATCTGCATAAGCTAACTCAGAAACACAAGATAGTTGGTTTAAAGTTTTACCTATTTCTTTAAAGAGGACTTGAACCGCTCCCCACCCCCCTACCCCCGCCTCAAATGGCATTATCTCAATGACAAAGCTTTTTTGTGCACAGATATTGTCATAGATCCTAAAGACTTAGAACTAGCTATGTGATTCAGCTTTTAGCTTTTCAATGGACATTGTGAGAAATCTGGGATATGACCCCTGACCCAGACTCCACAATCGACATAATTGCCTGGTCTGCACAGTGCTCCTTTTCCTCATCAGTTGAAGACTTCCCATGGTGGGTTACTCCAACTCAAGGAAAGGACTTTCTTCAACCCTGTGAATATCTTCACCAACAACAATTGTATGTGATACCTCTCCTTGATCTGATGGCATCTAACAATCCTAAGATGAAATGATTGTACCTTAACTATGAACATAATGTGACTTTTAATTTTGATTAGGTTTTAACTTGATTTAATAAAGTAATAATTTAATAAATTTTGCTTACCTCCTTAACTGTAAAACGGGGTTTGTTTCTGTCTGAAAGCTATTAAATTACAGATGGTTGTCCAGGCTCCTACTAGTGCCACAGCCTCCTCCAACTGTCACTTGGGGGCCCTGGGTCAGAGACCCTCAATATGAAGGTTCAGTTCAGTTCAGTCACTAAGTCATGTCCAACTCTTGGCGACCCCATGAATCGCAGCATGTCAAGTCTCCCTGTCCATCACCAATTCCCAGAGTTCACTCAGACTCATGTCCATCAAGTCAGTGATGTCATCCAGCCATCTCATCCTGTGTCGTCCCCTTCTCCTCCTGTCCCCAGTCCCTCCCAGCATCAGGGTCTTTTCCATTGGGTCAACTCTTCGCACAAGGTAGCCAAAGTACAGGAGTTTCAGCTTTAGCATCATTCCTTCCAAGGAACACTCAGGTCTGATCTCCTTCAGAATGGTCTGGTTGGATCTCCTTACCATCCAAGGGACTCTCAGGAGTCTTCTCCAACACTACAGTACAAAAACATCAATTCTTCGGCACTCAGCTTTCTTCACAGTCCAACTCTCACATCCATACATGACTACTGGAAAAACCATAGCCTTCATTAGAGGGACCTTTGTTGGCAAAGTAATGTCTCTGCTTTTCAATGCACTATCTGGGTTGGTCATAACTTTTCTTCCAAGGGGTAAGCACTTTTTAATTTCATGGCTGCAGCCACCATCTGGAGTGATTTTGGAGTCCCCCCCAAAATAAAGTCTGATACTGTTTCCACTGTTTCCCCATCTATTTTCCATGAAATGATGGGACCAGATGCCATGATATTCGTTTTCTGAACGTTGAGCTTTAAGCCAACTTTTTCACTCCTCTTTCTCTTTCATCAAGAGGCTTTTTAGTTCCTCTTCACTTTCTGCCATAAGGTGGTGTCATCTGCATATCTGAGGTTATTGATATTTCTCCTGACAATCTTGATTCCAGCTTGTGCTTCTTCCAGCCAGGGTTTCTCATGATGTACTCTGCATATAAGTTAAATAAGCAGGGTGAGAATATATAGCCTTGACGTACCCCTTTTCCTATTTGGAACCAGTCTGTTGTTCCATGTCCAGTTCTAACTGTTGCTTCCTGACCTGCATATTGGTTTCTCAAGAGGCAGGTCAAGTGGTCTGATATTCATATCTCTTTAAGAAAATAGATGTTTTTCAGGAACTCTCTTGCTTTTTCCATGATCCAGTGGATGTTGGCAATTTGATCTCTGGTTCCTCTGCCTTTTGTAAAACCAGCTTTAACATCTGGAAGTTCATGGTTCACACATTGCTGAAGCCTGGCTTGGACAATTTTGAGCATTACTTTACTAGTGTGTGAGATGACTGCAATTGTGTGGTAGTTTTAGCATTGTTTGGCATTGCCTTTCTTTGGGATGTGAATGAAGACTGACCTTTTCCAGTCCTGTGGCCACTGCTGAGTTCTCCAAATTTGCTGACATATTGAGTGTAGCACTTTCACATTATCATCTTTCAGGATTTGAAATAACTCAACTGGAATTCCATCATCTCCACTAGCTTTGTTCGTAGTGATGCTTTCTAAGGCCCACTTGACTTCACATTCCAGATGTCTGGCTCTAGGTGAGTGATCATACCATCATGATTATCTTGGTCATGAAGCTCTTTTTTGTACAGTTCTGTGTATTCTTGCCACCTCCTCTTAATATCTTCTGCTTCTTTAGGTTCCTATCTTCTTTGTCCTTTATTGAGCCCATCTTTGCATGAAATGTTCCCTTGGTATCTCTAATTTTCTTGAAGAGATCTCTAGTCTTCCCCCTTCTGTTGTTTTCCTCTATTTCTTTGCATTGATCGCTGAGGAAGGCTTTCTTATCTCTTCTTGCTATTCTTTGGAACTCTGCATTCAGATGCTTATATCTTTCCTTTTCTCCTTTAGGAGAATATGTTGCCTCAACAATTTAGGGACAATGCCCCTTGACAGCAGAAAATCGTTACAGAATGAAAATGATGTCCCTTTCTCTTGGCAACATAATTCTTGTAAAAGAAAAGGGGGAAAGAGAGAGTCAACTCCTAGGTAGGCTGATAAGAAGTCAAGGGTCTCCAAGGAGGAGAAAGGGGTCTGGGACTCTCAAGGAGGAGATAGGGGTCTGAAATTCTCAAGGAGGAGGAAAGGACAAACTTTTTTTTCTACATTCCTTAATAAGGATTATATAACAATGTATCATGCTTGAGGACATGCTTCTCTTTCCTGAAAACCTTCTAACTAATCCTCTTACCTTAAAATGTATATTATAGGAGTGGGTCTAGTAAGATCTTTACAACTTTGAGACATTTTTTTGATTCATTGTAATAACAATTAAAAAGTATATAATTCCCTTTCTAAGACTATGGATTGGGGCACTCTCTGTCCCCTTCTGATTTCTATGCCAGAAGCTTTCACTGTCCCTTTTATTGGTTTAATAAAACTCTTTAAAAAAAAAAAATAAAACTCTGTTACACAAAATCTCTGCATGATCAAGCCTTGCCACGGGCCCTGGATTGAATTCCTCTCCTCTGGAGGCCAAGAATCCCAGCGTCTTTCACTACTCAGCAACAACATTTCAGAATGATGGGGAATATTCTCTTCAATTTGTATTATTAGCTGTAAACACATACAGTATGATTTACAGGAATCCTCCTTCATGGTTGTGCAAGAAGTTTATTTGCAGTAGAATAAAAAATTAAATATGAAAATAGAAGCACAGATAATAATTTGAACTGAGAAACAGAGGCAGAGTCCTGGCAACATCTCTTTGCTGCTGCTGCTGCTGCTGCTGCTGCTAAGTCGCTTCAGTCGTGTCCGACTCTGTGTGACCTCATAGACGGCAGCCCACCAGGCTCCCCCGTCCATGGGATTCTCCAGGCAAGAACACTGGAGTGGGTTGCCATTTCCTTCTCCAATGCATGAAAGTGAAAAGTGAAAGTGAAGTCGCTCAGACGTGTCCGACTCCTAGCGACCCCAGGGACTTCAGCCTACCAGGCTCCTCCGTCCATGGGATTTTCCAGGCAAAAGTATTGGAGTAGGGTGCCATTGCTTTCTCCGGGCAATATCTCTTTAACCCTGAATATATCCACACCTGAAACCAATCTCTTTGTTATATGAACTGAATATTTTAAGTGAGAGTTGCTATTTTATAATAAACATGAGTGAATGAGTTTACCCAAACTGAAACATTTATATTAGCCAAGTAATTAACTTTCATAATTTGTCAAAATTCAAATTTTTATATAAGTTTTCAGATATTTTGCAAGTATTTGTTCATTATATTGTCACAATTAGTTTTGGATTTAACACAAGTATTAACTAGTTTAGTTTTGACCACAGTCACACAGCTAGTAAATATTCAGGGAAGATTATAACTAAGATGTATTAATGTCTACTTTGGGACTTGAGATTTTTCCTCAACACGAAATTCTTCTTTCCATTCTGTCACTCATTTTCTACTCTGACTTTTCTTAATTTTGACCACTCCTATTTCACTGATCTGCTAATATTCAATAACGTGAGGACATAAGATTCTGTTATATTCCCCAACCCCCTTTTCCAACTTATTCCCATGTAAACAAACCCATTGTTTTACATAGAATTACCTCTACCATAGAAAGTATGAGTCAGAGTCAGACAGGACTGAAGTAACTTGACATGCATGTACACATATGAAAGGAGCAGGATTATACAGCCATGCTAAACCTTCTTCTTTCCCACATACAGAGGCCAGAACTCTTTGTTATTCAATTACAATTGATTAAATAATCCAAAGTATCACTTCCCTTATGAAGATGCAGACATTTAAAGGATGAATGGAATCCAAAAATATCTGCTTCTTCTCTCTTTCCCCTACTGATTCAAAAACAGTACCAAAATTTTGGGAACATTCTGATTTCACTGGTAGTATCAAGGAGGAAGATATATTTCCTGGTATCACAGGATTGGAATATGGGATACCTTTTGGGACATGAGTAGAGAAATAGAAATAAAAGTTCAAGGAAAAAATGTAGGTATTTATATCTTGGTGAGAAATATCAGAACAGATTTCAAAGTGGATTTTAAGTTCTTTAAGAAAGGCAGCACATTCAGTTGTTGACTCATTTGTTTTTCTGTATCATACCTAGAATATTCTCCTGATGACAAAGGAGAATGAGTTTCTCAAGTCTCCTGCTACAGAAGCAAAACTGACATATAGTCCTAACTGCTTCACTTTGAATTTCATTCCTAAAAGCGCCCCAAGGCATTTCCTGCCATGAGCTGTACCCTGTTAATAACTGTGTGTTGCAAGGCAGACCCTTTCCTGAGAAACATGAGATTTCGCTGTCAGCTGACCTCAGCTCAGAAAATCTTTGACATATCTGCCGAACATTCATTAGACTACATGGCTATCTAGGCTATTTTTTAAAATTAATTTATTTTTAATTGAAGGATAATTGCTTTACAATATTGTGTTTGTTTCTGTCATACATCAACACGAATCAACCATAGGTTTATGTATGTCCCCTACCTCTTGAGCATCCCTCCCACCTCTTTCCCCATCCCACCCCTCTAGCTTGGTACAGAGTCCTGGTTTGATTTCCCTGAGTCATACAGCAAATTCCCATTGGCTATCTGCTTTACATACAGTAGTATATATGTTTCCATGCTACTCTCTCCATTTGCCCTACCCTCTCCTTACTCTAGGATATTTTTGCCTGACTTTCGTTTTCTCTCTTCTTTGTTAGGGATCAGATTTGCTCTGGGGTCTGAGGTTCTCCCAACTTTTCCTAAGTCTTTATTTTCCTTCACACCATGATTTCCCTAAGAAAATTCTTACATGTTTAATCTCATATTAACATCTGCTTCTAAGAGGATTTGTAGTCACACACAGGGGTGCCCAGTAAATATTTGCTTCTGATTTTAGTATGTCCAAAATGTCAATATAGACCTCATCATATATTTAGCTTTGGAAATTTCAAGTCAGAATAATTTATTTTTTATGGCCATGGCCCCTAAATTTTCATATGATTCGTATATAATTATTTTAATTCTCAATTTGAAGCAAAAATACTTTATGTTTCTTACTCTAATACCTGATGATAATTTGTCACAAGAGGTTTTTGATAATATAAATGTCAGAATGCATATTTCTTTCCTTAAAAAAAAAACTTTATATGCATATGTTTTATTTCGTAAAAATGTCAGTGATTTCTAAGCTGGCAAAAAAATTCATCTACACCTAATGCCAGCATTTCAAAACACTTTCATTACTAAAGATTTGAAACCTGTGAATTTTGCAACTATAGGAAATGTTAAAGCTAAAATGAAACAAGCACTATAAATGTATAAATTAAAAAAGCCATGCTCTACTAAATGGAGTTCACATGAGAATGGAGTGGTTCATAATTAAAGGATTACAATTCTCTTTAATTGATAATGTGACTTTACCAGTAGGCCACAATTTTAGCCTCATAGATATGCTCAATCAGAATGTTGTGATGAGATTCACAGCTTTAAATGTACTGCTAATTATCTTAGAAGATGAAAAAAACACATTTTTTTTTTTTCCCCAACTTGCTTCCATGGGTTTTCATCACAGGTGATAGTCAATCTCCTAAGCAAAACTGTTTGGAAGCTTTAAAGCGTGCAACACTTGAATCACAATAGGAATATCTGAAGGTCAGTATGTTACCAAACTACTTCTGCTTTTTGGTTGATGGGGTAGTGCATGATGAATATAAGATGAAAGAAAAATTGTGTATCAGTATTATCCCAAGCCATAAGCTTTCCTTACTAGAAACAGTACAATCATTCCTATTGGTTTTACACAACTGCTTTACCCCCTCTGTCAATGTCTACATGATTTCTCTTTTTGAAGCAGTTCTTTCTCCCAGTAGAGTTGACAACAATTTAATGAGGTGTAGGGTCAGGAGAAGGCAATGGCACCCCATTCCAGTACTTTTGTCTCAAAAATCCCATGGATGGAGGAACCTGGTGGGCTGCAGTCCATGGGGTCGTGAAGAGTCGGACACAACTGAGGGACTTCACTTTCACTTTTTACTTTCATGCATTGGAGAAGGAAATGGCAACCCACTCCAGTATTCTTGCCTGGAGAATCCCAGGGATCAGGGAGCCTGGTGGGCTGTCGTCTCTGGGGTTGCACAGAGTCGGACACAACTGAAGCAACTTAGCAGTGGCAGCAGCAGCAGGGTCTGTTGGGGTTTCCCTGGTGACTCAGGTGGTGAAGAATCTGCTGCAACACAGGAGACCCAGGTTCAGTCCCTGGGTTGGAAAGATCCCCAGGAGCAGGGAATAGTTTACCCATTCCAGTATTCTTGCCTGGAGATTTCCATGGACAGAGGAGCCTTGTGGGCGATAGTCCATGGGGTCACAAAGAGTCAGACATGACTGAAATGACTTAGCAGCAGTAGGGTCTGTGGGGTAAAATGAGACAAGATAGCTGGTCTGACTTTGTCTCTTTCTTCAGCAGCAAAATCTTTGCAAATGGAAAGATAAGACTTCCTGAAGCTCTGTCAAGTCACTCTTCAGAGAGCAACTAATGACAGTCTTTACATACACGACTGCACATAAACACTACAAAATAAGTTCCTCCAACTCTAATGCCATTTCTTGGTGTTTGAGGGCAGATACCCATAGGATTTAAAAAAAAAAAAAGAAAAGATCTTTCACTTTGAAGTACAATTATAATAGGACAGCAAGGCCATCTCCTAAGGAGGCCACTATATGCAACTGAATACCTCTGCTGCTTTAGCAACCCCTTTTTATTCTGCTCAGAAAAGACTCCTGGATACTCATAGTTAATTAAAACCTATTTAAACAAGATAATTTTTTCCTTCCAGGATTCTGGAAAGTTACTTTTCAGAGATATTATAAGGTGTAATTGTCTTCTCAGACTTCCTTAGGCAATTTATGCTGGGCTCTGCACACCTTCTCTGATGAACATCCCTTTCTAATAGTCCTAGGCAAATTTCATGGCAGCCATTATGGGGCCTCTGCCTGAGTCATAAAACCCTTCTTGTTTCTGAAGAGCCAGTGTTTAATTTTAGGCAGTCCCCCTGGAAAGTGAGACAAAGTGGGAGGATGGTAATGAACATTTTTACGACCCATATAATCAGATCTCCTTCTCACCATTGCTTGCTATTTGCTTTCTCAGATTGAGGCCATCCAGGCTCCTTTTTTCTTTCCCCAAATCCATTAAATAACAAGCTACCCAGGCTATGGCACTGTTTGAAATGTAAAAATGCTGTACTGTTAGGAGATAATTAAGCTTTGCTTTTGTTTCAACAGGACACCAAATTGTTATTTCTGGGTTTTCATTACTTGCCTCGGCCCTTCTCCAATTCAAGAATTACAGAGTAAAATAATCATACTCTTTTCAGAAAAAAAAAAAAACAAAACTAAGTGAACTAAGTGAGTAAAATGAGTCAACCATCAAGTATATGCCACATAAGCAATTAAGTGTTTAGTCACTTCAGTCATGTCCAACTCTTTGCAACCCTATGGACTGTAGATCGCCAGGCTCCTCTCTCCATGGGATTCTCCAGGAAAGAGTATTGGAGTGGGTTGTCATGCCCTTCTCAAATACAATTAAACATTTAAATTAAAAAAGAAAAAAAAAAGAAAGAAAGAAAATGAAAGTCTAATGCATTAACATCTTAAAAACTATTTGTTATTATTTTTATTACTTGCATTTTTCTTTACACAAATCAGTAAAGGTATTTTTGTCCTTATAGTTTGTTTTGGCCTGGAATTATTCTATTATATCTGTCCATAGTGGAAAAAAAGAATGGAAATCTCCCATTCCTGAATATCTAAAGGCAACTATATTCTCCATAGTATTTGTGATTTTTTTTCTCCCTAAAAAAAATGTAATTCAGCCTGACACTAACAAACTCTCATTAAGGAAGGAAATGAGTGTCTGGATTCCTAAGAAAAATAAATCCTACCAGTTGGCAAGATACCTCCATGAGGAGAGAAAGCTGACTCTTAGCTCATTTACTTTTTTTTTTTTTTTCAACCATATATCACTCATTTACTCATTTCTGTCTTCATGTTTTGTGTCCACATGACTTGCTTTTTTTTTTTATCAAACTCTTGGTAACTTGAACATAGATACTTAGATAAGTTCCTATGCCCTACTCCACCTACTCTTGTCACCTTTTAAAAAAATACCTCCTTGAGTAACCCTCTCTAAGCAATCTAACTCTGAAAATCTGACCATATGGTCTCTAATGAGTGAAAGTGTCTGTTTTTACTGCATCAGCAGATATGTGTGTTCAGAATTTTTGTTTTAGATTATTTTTGTTCCAGGGAAACACACTTTCTAAGCAATTGCTAATAACTACCTATTTTTTTTTAAGATAGTGCATTGTTGCATCTGCGTCTGTCTCCTCTCTTTTACTTTCTTCCCCTCTTCCTCTTCCTCCTCCTTCTGCTTTTAACCATACTTTCTTTTCTCTTTTTTTAAATCTATATTTGTTCCAAAGAGAATCTAAGATCTCTTTCATTCCTTTAAAAAATGATATGTCTAATTTTTAAGATATTCTCATATTAGTATATACAGATATGTGGATTATTCAATTCTATTAATGAAACATCATTAACTTAACTTGGTAAGTGCTTTAATTTAACTTGGTAGATGTTTAGGTGGCATACAATACTCAGCTGTTGAGATCAATGCAGAACTTAACATCCTGGTATATGCATATATATTTCTTGAGGTAGATTCATAGAAGTGTAGTCTCTGCGTTCAAGGGTATGTATATTTTGAATACTAATGAATATTTTGAGAAAATTAACTTTTTATCCCACAATATTGGATGTCTTTTCTTTTACTTTGAATTTTGTCACAAAAATGAATGTTTTGTCTATTTTCATGGAATAATACAAAATTGCATTTTGTTTTCATTTTCAAGTTATTATTGATTTTTTTGCCTGGTAGGCTGCAGTCCATAGGGTCGCTAAGAGTCAGACACAACTGAACGACTTCACTTTCACTTTTCACTTTCATGCATTGGAGAAGGAAATGGCAACCCACTCCAGTGTTCTTGCCTTGGAGAATCCCAGGGATGGGAAGCCTGGTGGGCTGCCGTCTATGGGGTCACACAGAGTCGGACACGACTGAAGCGACTTAGCAGCAGCAGCAGCAGCAGCAGCAGCAGCAGCATATATTCATTTATTTATAGTTATTTATAATTCTTATCAAGTAAATTTCTACATTAACCATTTAAAACACATCTAATGGTTGACTTTTTTGTTGCCTTAGGAAACTATATAGTAAAAATAAGCTTTTATTTGTGGCATCTATAGTTTCCTGGGCTCCCCAGGTAACACTAGTGGTAAAGAACTCACCTGCAGATGCAGGTTTGATCCCTAGGTCAGGAAGATCTCCTGGAGGAGGGCATGGAAACCTACCCCAGTATTCTTGTCTGGAGAATCCCCTGGACATAGAAGGCTAACATGCCACAGTCCATAAGGTTACAAAGAGTGGGATATGACTGAAGTGACTTACACACACACACACACACACACACTTGCCTAATCTGTGGCAAAGACAACTGTTCATTGTGCCTTTTGTTGTAAATGCTGAAATCATTTAGCTCTTTACTTGTACCTCTGTGTTTTGCTTCATGAATGTCACACATTCTTTTTTTTTTGTATGTATTTTTCACTTTTCTTCAGTGCATTCTAAATAATTATTTTAGATAAATAAATTTGGAAGAAGAGACTTTAATTGAAAAAAAAAATTATCTGTCCTAACAACATTGTATTAACCAAACTTGAGGTTATAATGAAAGACTCTGCTTGTAAAGTTCAATCTTTCTGTGTCTTGGAAGAAAAGAAAGGGCTTGGCCAAGCAGTCTGTGTTGTGGAAGCACACAGTGGAAGGAAAGAGAATTTGCTCACAGATGTGACAGAGTTCGAAGACAGAGACAATATTGATATTGTCTTATGAGAGAAACCCATGGATCAAAGTGTAGATAAGAATCAAGATTTTAGGTGCAAAGAGTAGAGGTAGTAATAAGACAAGAAGACAGGAGCAATAGTAATAATTAGTGAGGTAGGCAGAATTCTGAGATGACTCCAAGATGTTCATTCTTCCAGTATACACATCTGTATAATCCTTAAGCTCAGTATGGTGAAATGCACTTGCATGATTAGTCTATATTAAGCTATTAGTATATTATAGGGCAAAGTTAACCTTAAGAGAGGAAGATTATGCAGGTGGATTCAACTTATTAAATAGCTTTCTAAAAGCATAGCCTTTTCTCCTGCTGGCTGCAGAAGTCAATGTTTGGAAGCAGGTAAAAGATTAGGCAAGCTATTGCTGGCTTGAAGATGAAGGGGATAACACATCATGATCTGTCAGTTGCCTCTAGGAGCTGAATGAAGCATGAAGTTTGCAGCAAGCATAGAAATGGACAATACAGGCCTATAACTTGCAAGGGATTGTATTCTGCTAACAAGAAGGAGCTTGGATGCACGTTTTCCCATGCAGCTTCCAAATGGAAATTCAGTCTGGCTGACACTTTGATTTTAATCTCATGACACCCTGAGCAGAAAACAAATTCATACAATGCTTAGACTTCTGACCTGTCCATGAACTAATAAATGGGTATTGTTTTCAGGTGCTAAGTTTGTGGTATATTTTTCTGTAGGAGCAGAAAACTAACACACATAGGTCAGAGAGTAACAGCGGCCAGCTCTCAAAGCTAGGCATGTGTTTAACTACAGCAGTATTTTTACATGAGTGAGAGTTCGGAGAAAATTCTAATTATGAGTTTATCCAAGATTCTTATTGTTTCCTAGACATTTTTATTTTGATGTAGAGTTATAATCTTAAACTCAGTCTGTTTGAAAGCTTCTCTGTCTCTTTTGCTACTCTTCATTGACTGCATTGTAAGTTGCCTGTGAAAGACAGAAGAATAGACTCTTCTATAATTGTGTCCACAAGCTAATCTCTTGAACTTTTTATTATGTCATGGTATGTCCTATGGGACAATTTAAGGTTGCAAATGTAATTAAGACTGATAATCAGTTTATCTTAAAATACAGAGACTCTGTTCTCACATCCATTACTTCCATTCCATTGACTATAACATTATTGGGATAGGTATTCATAATTTCTTAACTGGGTCATTAATTTTTTACCACCAGAGATCACTCCATCTGTCAAGTTGATATTAGTGTTATTTTCTAAAGCTGCAGATATGTTCAAGTCATGCCCCTGGGTCACAAACTTACAACAAAAATACCCTTGCAATGACTTTCATAATACGCAAGTTTCATACAGCTTCTTGTACAACCAGAAAAACTGTTCATATCTTGAAGAGCTTTTGGAAAATCTAAATGCTCATTTTTATAACACTTACCTTTTGAAATGCTAAATACAATGATTCTTTTTATTACAAATTTTAATAGTTTTATTATCCTAACTGTTCTTTATTCAAATAATACCATTTCTGCTCTCAAATGAAATTTTTGTGCCAGTTACAATTAGTTTTCCCAGTTAGTGTTGAGAAAATATTTTTATATTGTTTCAACATATTTGTTGAAATTCAAAGAAGGAACCATAAAATTTAGTCTCACTAAACCCATATTTATTGATATTTCTGAAAATATAAAAATTATCTGTACAGCATTAACTGGCATCATGACACTGAATTTTCTCTACCAAATATCACTATTAAATTGGTGAACCATCAGATTTTTAAAGATACTATATTAGTCTTTATTTTCACATTAACATTTACTTTGACATTATTAAAATATTCAAGTTTGTGAAGTTTTCTTGGAGATATGGATAATTCTATTTTTTCACCAGTATAGATGAATTAAAACAATCACAGGACTGAAACAGCCTTGACTGCGTTCTGGTTTCTGAACATCAAATATGTACATGCTCTACAGAAAATGGTGATGATGCTATTTCAGTGGTCTGGAGTATCCTCCACCCGCGATCTCCACCAATATCTTGATTTGATTAAAAGTTATGTTGTATAAATGATTACTCCTGTCTTCGAGTAATTGTTATGTTTTATTATATTAACCCGAGCTATAGTTCTGAAATCTACTGATTCTATACTGAACTGTTTGAGGTAAAGATTAGAGTCGTATCTCCTTCCATTAATTTACTCGAATCATTTGAAATTGTTAGTATTTGATTATTTTTGACTGATAAGATTCTCTATTTCAGAATGTTAAATCTAACCTTTAGTTTACAAACTTGTCCTTATAATTGCAGATACTTACTTTCTAATATCCTAAAGTCTAAGCTCTTTAGTCTTCATAACCTTTTTGTACACTGTAGACTTTTTAATTGAGCAATCTAAATTAAATTAAATTCTGAATTTTCTATAGTGTTTCATCCTAAAGGAAATCAGTCCTGAATATTCATTGGAAGGACTGATACTGAAGCTGAAATTCCAGTACTTTGGCCACCTGATGCGAATAACTGACTCGTTGGAAAAGACCCTGATGCTGGGAAAGATTGAAGGTGGGTGGAGGAGGGGATGACAGAGGATGAGATGGTTGGATGACATCACCAACTTGATGGACATGTGTTTGAGCAAGTTCCAGCAGTTGGTGATGGACGGGGAAGCTTGACATGCTGTGATCCACAGGGTCGCAGAAGTCAGACACGACTGAGCAACTGAACTGAACAGATCATGTTTCATATTTTCAGATCAACATATAATACCTTGAGATAATATGAAGTAGAGGATGGATATTAGCACACATAGAAGAAAATTGAGGTCCCTCACACAAAACACTCAGACCTTTCCAAGTGGTGCTAGTGGTAAAGAACCCTCCTGTCAAGGCAGGAAACATGCAAGACACTGGTACTATTCCTGGGTTAGGAAGATCTTCTGGAGGAGGGCATGGCAACCCACTCCAGTATTCTTGCCTGAGAATCCCATGGACAGAGGAGCCTGGTGGGCTACAGTCCACAGGGTCACAAAGATTTGGACACAACTGAAGTGACTTAACACACATGCACACAAAACACTCAAAAATACACAGAAAATTATTATGTTTAAATCCCTGATCTTCACAGACTTCAAATATTCAGCATTCCTGAAGTCAAGGTATTCAGTTTCTTTGTTAATTCATTCCATTCCAACCATCTCTACCCAGTACTGATTGCTCAAACATCACACAAAGTCAACGATCTAAATAAATTGAAATCTCTTCCGGGGATTTGGGCAACCTTTGAAGAAACTGATTGGTAGAATGGAAATCTAAGACTGTGTAACAAAACCCACTTTAAATCATTAGGATCAGTCTTAAAAATTGAATTAAACAAAAAGTACACTGAAATCATGTAGCCAGAAAACAAAAGGCTGTTTTCTCTAAGAGATATGTGAAGATTGCTGGTCACATGTTGCCACTTTGCATCTCATCCACACGTATTTACTGATTCCTGGCAGTGATCTGTCTTTGAACATCTAAAATGATCACACAAACCAGTGGCCACACAGAAGTCAAGCTCTTTTTTTTTTTTTTTTTTTAAAGAATAGAATGAAGCTGCCTTTAATTTTTCTTCTGTGGTTCTTATGGATAAGGACACTTCAATACATTGACACTCACTGACTTGTCTTTGTTTGTATTCTTTAGAAGAAATAATTCCTGTCCTGGGTTTTAAAACATGATTTCTGATGGAGAAGGAAATGGCAACCCACTCCAGTATTCATGCCTGGAAAATCCCATGGACTGAGGAGCCTAGTAGGCTATAGTCCTTGGGGTAGCAAAGAGTCAGACATGACTGAGCGACTTTCACTTTCACTTTCTGATGTGTTTCTGAAAATGCTACTAATCATAAAATGTAAATCTTATCCAGATATGTTACTTAAGGAAAAAAAAAATTTTAAAGTGACTTTAAAGATGCCTCTTGCAATCTTGTTCAGTTATAGAGATTTTTTACAATATTCTGTGTCCTTTTTTTTTTTTTCTTCTCTGCCTTTGAGAAAGTGGTAATGGGTGAAAGTTGTTTGACTTGAAAATACATTTTTCCAGATATCAAGGTACTGCAGATATATGTTTTCTTAGCTAAATAATGAATCTAAAATAATTGTTACTCTTGTTAGTTACATCTCTTGCCTTAAGTTTGAAATCTATGATCCACATGCCGATTAAAATATATACATATATATTCAGTCTGAAAATTATATTTAAAAAATATTCCTGTTTCTCTATCTTTTCTTCTAGTAAATAAGTGACTGGAGAAGTTTCCACTATCAAGCTTATATTTGCAAAGATGTAGATAAATGTGGAGTTTCATTAATGGTGTAAAAAGAGAAAACTGCTTATTTTTATTCCTAGGATACTAGTAACATATAATTGCTACGAACACTTGCCACCTGTTTCTGTCACTGTCACTTGTCTCATTCTGAATCCTTCCTTTTCTCTCCATTGTTTGAATGGATATTCAAAGGTTTTGGATAATTAATCACACAGAACTGTTTTAAACATGTCTTTGCCCCTAGAGGCCTCTCAAATAATTAGCCTTTTTGGAAGTGTTCAAAGATGTAGTGCATTATACCAAGATAGTAAAATCTCCAAATTATTTGCATGTTTTTTGCAGATTTATATTAACCCAATCTTTCAATTCTTTATACCCAGTTGTTGGAAAAAACATCAACAGAAGATGGCACTGTTTATTCATTGCTTTAAAAAATGTCAGTAAATAGTCTTTCCACGTTGAACAAAAACGAAGTTTTAAAAGCTACCTCAAAGAAAAAGAGAGAGTTTTATCAGAAAATGGAGGTGAGATGCATGGCATAAAGCATAATTTATTCAAAAATTGGAATAAAAAGCAATTTAAAATTAAACATGAAAAAATAAATCTTAAAATATAATTACTTTTTAAGAAAATTGCAAGAAAAGATCATACATAACACAGTGTTAGTTACATATGAAAAATATCATATACCATATGTAATATAAAGGGATTGGAAGGCTGCGAAAATTTAGTTTGTAACTCATGTTCGATCTTTACTTTTATAAATCATGAGACCCTGGGTAAGTTACTTCTATCTGAATTAAATGGCCTTGGTTTATAAATGAAAGTAATATCTATTCTATATTTGGAGGTTTAAGTTAAAATATGGAAGGTTCAATTGATATTGCTTTATCATCCCACAATATAAATATTGCGTAGGGCAAAGAAGATGTCTGCTTTTATCATTATATTATCAACACATAACACTATATCTGACATTTAGTACAAGTATGACAAATTTGCTTTCGTGGAAGAAATAACAGAGCTTCAATGGATTGTGTATTAGTTTTAAATGACTTTTCAAACAAGGGCTGTAAAAATGATACTCAAGTTTTCAGAAGCAATTATTATATAAAAACAAGTTTTTTAAGAGGTAGAAAAAAATTTTACCTTTTCTTTTTTCTTTTAAGTATGTAGCTCCTAACACTATTGCATATAAATAGATGAGTGTTTGAAAATAAAACAAAGAAGAAAACTTTGTCTGTATAGGATTACCCAAATTTAGAGGCAAGACAAGTTCTTTGAATTCAGTCTACACTGATTAAATTTCTGCATTTAAAATCATCACAGAGAGAAATGATGAGCTTACTTCTTATCTTTGAATTTAACTCCAGGCAAACTTAAACCTGAAAAACAAATATCCCAAATACATGTTTAGAAAGAGTTGCATATTTAAAATGTTCATCCTCTTAATCCCCAACAAGTAGAAATTGCTAGTATTTAGTAAAAGAAAATAATTTTATCTTCTTGGTATAGAGCTAGCCTGTATTTCCCAGTCTCTGGGTGTGCATACACAAAGGAATGTGAATCAAAATCCTACATGTTATTGTTATGTGAAGGTTTTTGGAAATAGATGTCCCTCTAATTGGGTACTAAGGGTAGGCTGGTTGGCTTCCCTGGTGCCTCAGTGGTAAAGAATCTGACTACAATGCAGAAGAATGGCATTGAAACATGTAAAATATCATGTATGAAATGAGATGCCAGTCCAGGTTCAATGCATAATACTGGATGCTTGGGGCTAGTGCACTGGGAAGACCCAGAGGGATGGTATGGGGAGGGAGGAGGGAGGAGGGTTCAGGATGGGGAACACATGTATACCTGTGGCGGATTCATTTTGATATTTGGCAAAACTAATACAATTATGTAAAGTTTAAAAATAAAATAAAATTAAAAAAAAATTAAAAAAAAATAAAAAAAAATTAAAAAAAATTAAAAAAAATAAAAATAAAATAAAATTAAAAAAAAAAAAAGACCCAGATTTGATTCCTGGGTCAGGAAGATCCTCTAGAGAAGGAGTATTTTCACCTGGAGAATTCCATGGACAGAGGAGCCTGACAGGTTACAATCCACGGGATCATAAAGAGTCTGACACAATAGACAACTAATACACTTTTAGAAACGCATGTCCCTCTAGTGGAATAATAAGGGTAGGCTGGTGGGCTACCCTTCCTGAGCTGGTGGGCTCAGTAGTAAAGAATCTGCCTACAATGCAGGAGACGCATGCAGGAGAGGCAGGTTCCATCCCTGTGTCAGTAAGATTCCCTGGAAGGGGAAATGGCAATCCACTTCAGTATTCTTGACTGGGAAATCCCATGGACAAAGCAGCCTGGTGGGCTACAGTCCATGGGGTTGCAAGAGTCAGATATGACTTAGTGACAAAACAACAACAGCCAAGAAGAATATATTTGATCACTAATATGTTTAGAATTGATAAACCTCTCTCATTCCTTTCAATATCAAGATGCAGATGAATGAAAGCTTCTTTCTCCATCTATGGGTCTAAATAAATGATCTTTGTCCATGATTCTAGCTCTTGCTAGTCTCTATTAACACCATCTCCTTCCCTCACTCATTTAGGTCTAAGGGTGGTTGATCATAACAACTGCCCAGCAGCTTCCCTAGAACCTGGTGATATCTATTCAGGTTACTAAATTCTTTCTCTTAAACTGAACATGTTCAAGTAGATTTCTGTTTCTTGCCAGGACATAACTAATATACCATGAGTGTTAGAGAACAGAGACAGAATTCAGTGTTTGGTTTGATGTTTTTATTTGACAAGTCTCTAAAAGTAGCATTGAGATAAATCAAAGGGCTTAGTTCACTTAAAATGTTGATATCATTTTGAATATATAAAACATTAAGGGATCATTGAGTGCTTCTCTAGTATTACTTCCTTTTTGTTAAAATACATGAACATAATCAAAATTTGGATGGCTATACAAATTTGGTCAATGTTTTCAAATACTAGAAATAATCCAGATATTAATTATCCATTTATTTTTATTTCAAGTAGGTACTCAACTTTGGACATCTAACCTTCCCACCTCTGTCATGTTTGCATGTGAGGTTTCTTCAACAGAAAGGAGAAAATGAAAACAGCCACAAGTGCTTAAACCCAGATAAGATCAGTCATCCATCAGAAGAGAATTGAACTGCCTGAGAATTTTGAGAAAAATTAGGGCCATTCAATGACACTATGGGGGCAAAACTTTAAAATAAATCAAACATTAGGGAAAAAATAAAATAAAATGATAGGGAAATCTCACCAAAAATCTGAATAATACAATTCTAAAAATCAACTAGAATTTTAATTTATTGAAGATATTTTATTGAAAGAAACATTCATGAAGAGGCCTTGTTCCCTTATCATTATATCACCACCATGGCTGAGCCTCCTGACTGAATCATCTAGAAAAATACTGTAAGCATCTTGCAAGTGCAATGTATAGAGTAAAACATCCATTAAATTGAATTCCTCAGTGTGTAAATGCATTAATATGCATACAGTAACAGATAAACAAAGGCAGTGCACAAAGACAGTGAGAGAAACATGAGTCATTTTAAGATTATAGCTGTGAGGAAAAGAAAGCTGACACGGAACAATGGTTTTGTGCTTAAAAAAAGCAAAATCAGGCACTCTTGTCAAACTACTTTTTTTAATGATGTGGTAATTAGCAATCACATATTCATCTTAAAGGAAAAATCATTTGTTCCACAGATATGTTTTATTTTTTGTAGAAATACCCAGAGGAGATAGTGCGTATTACTCCTTCCCACTCCTGAAATCACCTTTTGATGTTTTCTGTGGCATTACCCCCATTCACATATCTTAATCACTGCCTTTTTATTTTATTTTTTTAGTTTTTACTCCCTTCCTGATAAATGCTAAACTCTTGTATCTTATGTCTGACACCTGATGATAGAGAATAGATCAAAGATTACCTCTTAGGATTGCGGACCAACTGGAAACTAGTGAATAGTATGAAAACTTTCCAAAATGAAAATATTTCATAACTTATTTTGGGTTGATATTTACATGGGGCATATAAGTCAACATTCATCACAATGTATATTTAAGACCTGGAGATTTTTTTCATATATTTTCTAAGCAAAAACATATAAGATTACTTAGAAAGATATATAAAGAAAATATATCTCCCAGTTCTTTGTATATCTGAAGGTAAAAAAATTAAACTTAAAGACTGAAAATAGTATAAAATGAACATTGTTATTTTGAATGGAGAGAACTAAAAAGAGACCTCATGGTTTTTAAGATATTTAAACTCTTATTATATTTTGAAAAACGGTTAGGCAGTCTTTCTGGCCAAGATCAAGAAGGTAAAATTAATAGATGAGGATCAGTGTTCCACTTTAGGAAGATCTCTAAACATGGGAGGATTTTCATAATAGCAATGAGCTGAGTTAGAGAGTATTCTGATGCTGCAAGTTCTAACTAGAGTAGTGGCCAGGGATATTTGGAGATATTTCTACAGATAATGAGATTTGGCTAGAAGCCATTTGAAGCTTACCAGGTGGCACAGTGGCAAAGAATCTGCCTGCCAATGCAGGAGACATGGGTTCGATCCCTGGATTGGGAAGATCCCCTGGAGGAGGAGGGCTTCCATGGCAGCTCAGTTGGTAAAGAATCCAGATGGAGTGCAGTGCAGGGGACCCCAGTTTGATTTCTGGGCCTGGAAGATCCCCTGGAAAAGGGATAGGCTACCCACTCCAGTAGTCTTGGGCTTCCCTCATGGCTCAGCTGGTAAAGAATCCACCTGCAATGCAGGATGTGTGGATTCAATATCTGGATTGGGTAGATCCCCTGGAGAAAAGAGTGGCCTACCTTTGCCAGTATTCTGACCTGGAGAATTCCACAGACTCTATAGTCCATGGGGTCACAAAGAGTTGGACACGACTAAGTGACTTTCACTTTCCTGGAAGAGGAAATTACTATCCACTCCAGTATCCTTGCCTGGGAAATCCTCATGGACAGAGGAGCCTAGCAGACTATAGTCCATGGGGTTGCAAAGAGTCTGACATAATTGTGCACACACACACTCAGAGGGCCTTTGAGATTTTTACTAACAAAGATCTTAGGATTCTAAATTTTATATTTTAACATACAAAAAATGATATCTTAATTTATTCGTGTGCAGCTATTGTATGTACTTGAAGGCTGCAGTTATACTGTTCACCATCCCTCACTGTCTATCACATTTAACACATTAGCTATCACGTTTAAAGCCATGTGCTTATAAATGTGTATGGAGTGTGTCTCATTATATCTTGAGCTTCTTTTAACTGTATGAGTTTACTTCAATCTTGTTCCAAGCCTTATTTCCTGTTTCAAACTCTATGCATTATGAACTTTATAAAGGAACTGAACTAAATCACTTTTTCACATTTACTACTTAAGGCAGAATACTATTAAAAACATTATGTCAGTTGCTCAGTCATGTCTGACTCTTTACAACCCCTGTGGACTGTAGCCCACCAGACTCCTCTGTCCATGGGATTAACCAGGCAAGAATACTGGAGTGGGTTGCCATTACCTTCTCAAGGATATCTTCCCAACACAGGGAATGAACCCAGGTGTTCTAAAATGCAGGCAGATTCTTTACCATCTGAGTTATCAGAGGAGCTCTTTACCAGACACCAAAATGTTGTGTATACACACACACACACACACACACATATATAACACACACATACACACACACACACACACACACACACACACACACACATATATATATATATATATATATATATATATATATATATATATAATCAGTTCAGTTCAGTTCAGTCACTCAGTTGTGTCCGACTCTTTGTGACCCCATCAATTGCAGCATGCCAGGCCTCCCTGTCCATCACCAACTCCTGGAGTTCACCCAAACCCATGTTCACTGAGTCGGTGATGCCATCCATCCATCTAATCCTCTGTTGTCCCCTTCTCCTCCTTCCCCCAATCCCTCCCAGCATCAGAGTCTTTTCCAATGAGTCAACCTTTCGCATGAGGTGGCCAAAGTATTGGAGTTTCAGCTTTAGCATCAGTCCTTCCAAAGAATACCCAGGACTGATCTCCTTTAGAATGGACTGGTTAGATCTCCTTGCAGTCCAAGGGACTCTCAAGAGTCTTCTCCAAAACCACAGTTCAAAAGCATCAATTCTTCGGCGCTCAGCTTTCTTCACAGTCCAACTTTCACATCCATACAAGAAAGGATTTCCAAGGCTATTGGAAAAACCATAGCCTTGACTAGACAGACCTTTGTTGCCAAAGTAATATCTCTGCTTTTGAATATGCTATCTAGGTTGTTCATAACTTTCCTTCCAAAGAGTAAGCATCTTTTAATTTAATGGCTGCAATCACCATCTGCAGTGATTTTGGAGCCCCAGAAAAATAAAGTCTGACACTGTTTCCACTGTTTCCCCATCTATTTCCCATGAAGTGATGGGACCAGATGCCATGATCTTCATTTTCTGAATGTTGAGCCTTAAGCCAACTTTTTCACTCTCCTCTTTCACTTTCATCAAGAGGCTTTTTAGTTCCTCTTCACTTTCTTCCCTAAAGGTGGTGTCATCTGCATATCTGAGGTTATTGATCTTTCTCCCAGAAATCTTGATTCCAGCTTGTGCTTCTTCCAGCCCAGCGTTTCTCATGATGTACTCTGCATATAAGTTAAATAAGCAGGGTGGCAATATACAGCCTTGTCGTACTCCTTTTCCTATTTACAACCAGTCTGGTGTTCCATGTCCAGTTCTAACTGCTGCTTCCTGATCTGCATAAAGGTTTCTCAAGAGGCAAGTCAGGTGGTCTGCTATTCCCATCTCTTCCAGAGTTTTCCACAGTTTATTGTGATCTACACAGCCAAAGGCTTTGGCATAGTCATTAAAGCAGAAATAGATGTTTTTCTGGAACTTTCTTCCTTTTTCCATGATCAAGCAGATGTTAAGATTGTATCTATCTATATAGATAGATATAATCTTTTAAAATAAGATAAATTGCTTTGCTTAGTAGATGAAAACCTCAGTTAACATTTTGTTGAGGAGAATCAGTGTGTGAAGTAACAAAATAATCTATTTGTCATCTGATTTTTGGATTTACTGAACTTAAGATTTTAATAAATGAAAATAAAAGCATAAATTCAGAATTATTGTATATTAATTAATTAACTTTTAGCGATAATTGACTTAATATTGTCAAATTCTTGTTATGATAACTATGCTGCATTAAAGAACTACAGAAAACAACTAAAATTCTAACATTTCAATTTTTTAGAGAAAACAAAAGGACCTTTATTGACTCCCAAAAGTATATCAAAGCTAGGAAGGATATTCACAATATTTATCTGTATGATGCAAGCAACTGACTAGTCACAATAGACTTGGCTGATATGAATTATGGTTCACACTCAATTTGTGATTGGATGAGCATAATGTTAAAATGAAAGCAAAACAAGATTGTTAAATTTATTATATTTCATAAAAAATCATTACATTGGCCTTATGTTCTTCTGTTGTCTTGAATTATAAAAATTTTGTTACATATGTGGAAGTGTTCTTAGAGAAAAAGTTTGGGAATGCTGACCTTCAAAGTTCCTAACCCCTAAGTTTACCATCACAAAGAGGGGGGTAGGTTTATTCTCTGTGTCACTGAACTACAAATATTAAATTCAAATATGCAGAAAAGCTCTCTAAGCTTTGTGGAGGAAGCAAGTGATCCTCCAGGACTGTCTTTTGTTGAGAATGGATATAAGTTATTGCAACAACAGACTACATACGATATGATCTTATTTTCTTAAGAGCTTTTCAATCCAGCTATAGTAGCAAGATGAATATACCTAAAATAAAATTATTTTAAATTGATGCATTTAAGTATACAATAATATTGCCTAGATGTATCCTAGTAAGATAACCCATGTGAGAGTACTAATTATACAGAAGAAAATTTAATCTCAAGGAGATTTTCAAATGAAATGGATTCTATTTTTATATGGGGATCTATAGGAATTTTAAATATCTCATAAATAACCAGCAAGGCTTGCCACTCTATAATATAGACATTATATTCTGAAGAGTGAAAATGGACTAATTTAGGTGTGAAATACCCATGTGTATCCCTACTTCATCCTCCACAAGAAATCTAGAGCTCCCTACCTATTGTTGTTGCTGTTCCTTCGCTCAGTCACATCCAACTCTTTGAGACACCACGGACCTACACTTAGCCCCTTAATTCAATACACTAACTCTGTTCTCAAAGTACTTTGTTAGGTACTGTAGATTGACAAAATTTAATTATTCCATGAAATACTGCTTCAGAAACTGAAGGCCATATAGAGTGTAGTAATGACGACCCCTCAAGATATCCTGGTCCCAGGCCCTAGAAACTGTGAATGTTGTCTTAAGTGTCCTAATAAGAGGAATCAGAGGAGTATGTGAGTAGAGAAGAGGAGGAAGACAATGTGAGGTAAAGAGCTGAGATTGAAGTGAAGTGGCTAAAAGGGAAGGTATGCCAGGTGCCAGATAGCAGGGTGTGGGTACTTCCCTGGAGCCTCCAGAAAAGACCAGTCCTGTTGACACTTTGACTTTAGTTTGGACACATTTTGTACTTCTCACCCTAAGAACTAAATAAAATAAACTGTGTAAGACAATAAGTTTGTTGCAAATTCTTACAATGGCAACATGAAACAGATGAATATAATGTAGCTTTTCTTACATTTCTGATTTCATAGTCAGATGGTTCTCAGTACCTTTTTAACAGGCAGCTTCATTAACTCTGTACTGTTTTTTTTTGTTTGTTTTTTTACATATTTTTTGTTTGTTTTAATGGTATTGTCCCATCGCCAAATTACTTATATTTAAAGAGAAGTCTTATTTAGTATTCTTTCTGAAGCAGCTTATTAGAAGCTGATTAAAAAATTGATTTATTTTATCCTCATAAGAAACCTGTATGCAGGTTAAGAAGCAGCAGTTAGAACTGGACATGGAACAATGGACTGGTTTCAAATAGGAAAAAGAGTAGGTCAAGGCTGTTTATTGTCACCCTGCTTATTTAACTTCTATGCAGAGTACATCATGAGAAGGGCTGGAAGAAGCACAAGCTGGAATCAAGATCTTGGGAGAAATATTAATAAACTCAGATATGCAGATGACACCACCCTTATGGCAGAAAGTGAAGAACTAAAGAGTCTCTTGATGAAAATGAAAGACGAGAGTGAAAATGTTGGCTTAAAGCTCAGCAGTCAGAAAACGAAGATCATGGCATATGGTCCCATCACTTTATGGTAAATAGATGGGGAAACAGTAGAAACAGTGGCTGAATTTATGTTGGGGTCTCCAAAATCACTGCAGATGGTGATTACAGCCATGAAATTGAAAGATGCTTACTCTTTGGAAGGAAAGTTATGACCAACTTAGATAGTATATTAAAAAGCAAAGCCATTACTTTGCCAACAAATATCCGGCTAGTCAAGGCTATGTTTTTTCCAGTGGTAATGTATGGATGTGAGAGTTGGACTGTCAAGAAAGCTGAGTACTGAAGAACTGATGCTTTTGAACTGTGGTGTTGGAGAAGACTCTTGAGAGTCCCTTGGACTGCAAGGAGATCCAAGCAGTCCATCCTAAAGGAGATCAGTCCTGGGTGTTCATTGGAAGGACTGATGCTTAAGCTGAAACTCTAATACTTTAGCCACCTAAAGCGAAGAGCTGACTCATTTGAAAAGACCCTGATGTTGGGAAAGATTGAGGGCATGAGGAGAAGGGGACAACACAGGATGAGATGGTTGGATGGCATCACTGACTCGATGGACATGAGTTTGGGTAAACTCCGGGAGTTGGTGATGGACAGGGAGGCCTGGCATGCTGCGGTTCATGGGGTTGCAAAGAGTTGGACGCGACTGAGTAACCGAACTGAACTGAACTGATCTTCTGTTGGAATCTACATAGCTCATAAAATTTCACATAACAAGGTTCTATTTGATTGATCAATACATTTTTTCTTTCAATCAAATAAATTAACTATGAAATATCATATAATGAGACAGTTTACATGCTCTTACAGTTTAAATGTGAAAAATATAGTATTCTATTTTATATATGTTCACAGTAGATTATTAATAATAAAATTATAAAGACACAAAATTTAATTATTTACAAAATTCTAAGCTATAAATTCAGAGAAGGCAATGGCACCCCACTCCAGTACTCTTGCCTGGAAAATCCCATTGACAGAGGAGCCTGGAGGTCTCCAGTCCATAGGGTCACAAAGAGTAAATCACAACTGAAGCAACTTATCATGCACACACACATGCAAGCTATACATTGTAAGGTAAATCTTTCCCAGAGAACCAACTTTTCAATGAACTGTTTATCAAAATGTATAAATAATAGCATAAATGGGGAAATCACTATGGGAATAGTGGAATCTTAAATACATGGAGGATGTGGCATGAATGTAAAACCAGTTGAAATGTGTTGGAGGAAAGTCAAACTAAAATGATGTTGGACACTTTCATGGACTCAATTGCTCTCCCTAAAGTTCAAGTAAAAAAGTCCTATCCCAGTACCACAGAATGTCATTGGATTGAGATAAAGGATTTTAAAGAGATAAATAGGGTAAAATGAGGTCTAAGTTGGGCTCCAATCCAGTATGATTGGTTTCCTTTTAATAAGGGAGAATTTAGACATAGAAATGTACTGAGGAAAAACCATGTAAAGACTCAGAGAGAAGACAGACACAATCCATCCACAAGTCAGAGAAAGAGGACTCAGAAGAAACCAGGCCTTCTGAAGTCTTGTCCTTGGGCTTATGGCCTCAAGAACTGGAGTAAAATAAATTTACATTTAGCCAGCATTGTCCAGTTTGTGGTACTTTGTTATGACAGCCATCCCAAACTAATAAAGACTCAGCCGATACTAAGTACATATTAGACTGGTCATATTAAAAGTAAGATTCTTAGTCATTAGTGAAAGTGAGTGCAAGATGCTCAGTATTGTCTGACTCTTTGCAGTCCCATGGAGTATACAGCCTATGGAATTCTCCAAGCCAGAATACTGGAGTGGGTAGCCTTTCGCTTCTCCAGGAGATCTTCCCAACCCAGGGATCGCACCCAGGTTTCCCACATTGCAGGTGGATTCTTTACCAGCTGAGTCACAAGGAAAGCCCTCTTAGTCATTGGTTTAACCAAAAAAAAAAAAAAAATTTGGGGGCATCTTGACATTTAAATAAGCAAGACATGTAATTTTTTGAACTTCATAAGCATTTTATCCACTGTATTTTATATGCCTATGTGATATGCACTGGGGATATTTGGTACAAAATTACATTTTTTTGTTTTCCTTTTTGAACCCCTTATTCAAACTTACATGAATCTCATATTCATGTAAGTTTCATTCATGTATTCATGCCACAAACAAGTATTTGATTCTAGCAAAAATAAAATTTAATGAATATATACAGACTCTTTATTTTGTATCTATATGTTAGCCAAATATTTGGGGGGCATTTTAAAATTAAAGTGCTCAATTTTTTTATTTTCATGAAACAAAATTTATAAATGACAATTAAAAAAATATTTGCCAAATGGTGAATAAGAAAATTGCAATAAAAAATATATAGCATTGCTTTGGGACTTATTTAATCCAAGCATTTTTGAGACAGTTACCCAATGAAAAGCATATAAGTATTTGTTTAATATTATGGTCATAATGAGAAATTTAACACATGGTTATATGTTTTAAGTGAAGAATAAAATTATATATAATAAGTTTAAAACTTTTTTTAAAAATTATTGGTAGCTAGGAAAGCTAAAGCAATTTAAGTATAGTTAATTTCAAATATCCAGGAGCTATAGCAAATGCTGACCATTTGTTAAAAGGTTTTCAATTGTGATGCTGGAGAAGGCTTTTGAGAGTCCCTTGGACAGGAAGTATATCAAACAAGCCAAACTTAAAGGAAATCAATCCAGAATATTCACTGGAAGGACTAATACTGAAGCTGAAGTTCCAATATTTTGGCCACCTGATGCAAAGAGCCAATTCATTGGAAAACACCCTAATGCTGGGAAAGATTGAAGGCAGGAGGAGAAGGGGACAACAGAGGATGAGATGGTTGGATGGCATCACTAACTCAATGGACATGAGTTTGAGCAAACTCTGGGAGATAGTGAAGCGCAGGGAAGCCGGGCATGCTGCAGTTCACAGGGACAGAAAAAGTTAGACACAACTTAGTGACTGAACTGAACTGAACCAAAACTTAAAAACAAGTGATATTGAAAGCATACCTTTGTTTTAGAATCAAAATGATAGAATAGAAAGAAAGGGTTGAATGACATTTAAACGCCTTGCTTAAGTCAAGTTTTCAGTATTTGTGTGAGCTTTCAGTTTGCTGTAGAATTTCTCCCATTTTCTATATTTCTGAAAAGGAGATTTTACTAGATGTGAAACTATTTTTGTTGTTACTGGTATTGTAGCTGTTGTTTCAACTTTAATAGCTATAGCAATATTTTAAATTATTTGTGTTAATTAGTGATAACAACTACATTCTTAGTCTTTCTCATCACATTTCAGAAATTTCAAATTTTATAAATGAGAAGAGTTTTATATTTCTGCTCCTAAATAAAGTGTGGTTTTCTCTAAATTCTCATGAGATTTCATGTTGCAATTTATAGTACGATTTCCCCAAAAACCTTCTTACCAGTTACAGTAACTCTGTAGTATTTATCTTAAATCTGTTGGTGATACTCTGTATCTTATTAGCGAAATAGTGCACCAAGCATCTCTATCAAGTTTATTAGTTAAAGTTTTTATTTTCATAGTTGTAGGTTTTCCCAGATTTCTAAGAAACAACACGGAGAGATTCCTTGCAGCTTTTACCCAGTTTCTCCTAATTACTATACAATATCACAACCAGAAAATGGACATTGATATGATCCATCCATCTTGTACAGATTTCCCAGTTTTACTTGTCTTCATACATGTATATGTATGTGTGTTTAGTTCTATGCAGCTTTTCTCATGGGCAGATACATTTGACTTCCACCACTTCTTTCGAGATACAGAACAGTTGCACAATCTTAAGGATTCCTTGTGTTGGTATTTTAGAATCACACCCAATTTCCTTTCTCTCCACCACATGTCTACCAATAAGTATTGTGTTCACCGCTTCTATATGAAATGGGGCTGTGTGAGCTGGGTTGAGGGCCCACGAGCTAGTATAATGGGATATCAAAGTGAAAGTTGGATGTTCGGAATAGCTGCAAACCATAACCTCAGGAGGGTCTCCCTGGTGGCTCCAACAGTAAAGAATCCTCCTTCAATGCAGGAGAAACAGGTCCAATTCCTGGATCAGAAAGATTCCCTGGAGAAGGGAATGGCTACCCACTCCAGTATTCTTGCTGGAGAATTCCATGGACAGAGGAACCTGATGGGTTACAGTCCATGGGTTCTCAAAGAGTTGGACATGACTGACAGACTAACACAATAACATTAGGAAACATAACATCAGGAAACAAACAGTAACTAAACAAAATGTGAACAATAATTGTCATTTTGAAGTAGGCAACTAAGCAGATCCTTTGGATATCCTTGATCCAGACTTAAAAAGCTTTTGACTTCAGATAAGATTAATAGTAAAATCGAGGTGTGGTTTAGAAGAAAGGAAGCACAATAGTTTAATGTTGGAAGTGTATTTCCTCTAGACAATAAAACCAACAGTGATCTGTACTATGTCTATTTTGTTAAGATGGTCTTTCAAAATGCAACACACAGAAATTGTTTGCACTTCCTTTTTTCCAAAAGCAAAAATATCCTTTACTTCTTGATTTCATTGTGGAAAATACAGTCATGAGTAGTCCAATTTTTTGTTTTAATGTAAAAAAGTGTTCATTACCCTGCATAGACATAAAAAAACTTTAAAATCCTATCTGCTGTTAATCTATATTAATTCAGATTGTGTAAATAATACTTAGGATTTTAGGCTCTTGAAAAGTAGAAACTTCCTCCTCACTGCCCAGAAAATTGCAAATCTGATTTCTTTCCTCAGACATAATGGTGAGTTCCATGAGGAGAAAAGATGAGAGTAACCCTATTCATGCAGGAATAAGTCAGGAAGCAGTTCATGGGTTGGTCTTAATGAAATTTCTGAAGAATTGTACTTTTCATAGACTCTATTGCAAGAAAAAATATCACAGTGGGATTTAATAGCATCAGAGGTTAGTAATAGAAGGAACATTATGGGAAAATAAAAATAAAATAAAATCTTCTACTCCATAAAGTGTACCCTTCCCACTAAAATTACTATCATATTATATATGAAGCTGCAGTAAAAGGGGGAAAGCACATAAAACTTATGATTATATTTTTGCCTTTAAAAATGAAATGCTTTTTTTCTTTACCTGTTAAGACCTGAGTTCAGGGATCAGTTCTACAAGTGATCATGGATTCTGAAATGATCAGAGGGCTGTGTTCTTCACTGTGCTTTCAATATTAGATAAAACCTGGAGACAGAGAAGAAACTTGCGGGAATAAAAAGTCTGAGCTTTCAACCATAAATTACTAGAAAATTATTTTGAGGTAGTGGTTATACTTTTCTCTCTATAGACTTATTAGAATGAGACATTTTATGATCTCTTGCTGAAAAAATAATGTCTAGTTGGATTGTTGCTTCTCCTGTCAAAAGAAAAAACAAATAAAAAATATCCGGCAAGTGTGAATAAAAATAATATACGTTTGGAATAACACTGAAAAATAAAACAAAGCAGATTATTATGGGGTTTAAAACAGCAAAAGCTCAAGGAAATATTACAGAAGGCCTATTTTTAAAGCCTAAAAGTCAAGATAGGAGTTTAAAAAACATAGATAAGAATATATTCTGTCCTTTTGTTTTTGTGTGCATTTGTATTGGTGGAGAAGTGACAGTAAAATAAATAGCATCTGAGTGTTTACGGAAGGATAAGATTAGCTACACTGCAAAGGATTTGGAAAAAAAAAGGGGGGGGGATGCTTCTGAAATAATATTGCAGCAAAATATTTCTCCTAACCCATCTGTTCATTAAGAATAAAAGGGATCTTTGAGCCAAGAGTGAATTATACTCAATTAGGATACCCCAAACAATCTGCTGCATGGTCATTTTTTCCCCATATTTTAATGTTTTGAGATGAGGAAACATCTTGAGAGGATATGGTTAGAGTTCTTATTGTTAGCATTCATGTTGAGAAACAAATAATATCCTCTCATCATTTTATGTCATCTATATGCTGTTTCGATGTAGCATTACAATTATTGTGATATTTCAGGAAGAATAAAAGGAGAGATCAGTACAGATATGAAGTGTCAGGGAAGCCATCACAGAGAATAGATCTGATAGATTTGGCAACAATAATAGTTCCATCAAAATGAGACAAGAGTTAGACCATGAAAGTGGAGATGAAATTGTGGGGAGATTAGCCTTATAATTTTGTTCAATATATTAAAACTTTGATTTAAATAGTTTCAAGGCAAAGGGATGCAAAGACCAAGTAAGTAGTTTGGTAATTAAAAATTTAGCCAGTATGAAATTATGGTCACGCACCTAACACAAACAACATACATATATTTGAACATTTATAATTGATAAATCAGGAGGGAAATGCAGTAAATTGAGGAGAAGAAACAGAGGATTTAACTCTGAGATTATTCAGTGACATTAACAGGTTAAAAATTATTTTTAAAAATTGTGTTCAGAATTAATTGAGGCTTTTAGGTAGATTACAATGGAAAATAGAAAGGCATTGAGAATCCTTTCTGATAGAAATGAGGTCCTGGAAAGTGCAGTTGATCTAAAAGTTCTGTTGTTGTTTTGTCACTATGTTCTGTCTGACTCTTGCAACCCCATGGGCTATAGCCAGCCAGGCTCCCCTGTCCATGGAATTTTCCAGGCAAGAATACTAGAGTGGGCTGCCATTTCCTTCTCCAGTGTATCTTCTCCACCAAGGGATCCAACCCTCATCTCCTGCATTGGCAAGTTAATTATTTACCACTGAGCCACCTGGAAAGCCCTAACCAAGAAGTTTGTCAGTGCTTATTCTTCATCCTCTCCTGCAACAGAGGAGCTGCCATCTTACAAATCTTGTCATTATTACCTCTGAACTAACTCAGATATAATTTGAAATCTTGTGTGTGTGTGTGTGTGTGTGTATAAGAGGCTTGAATATTTTGTATAATTTTTAATGAAAATTTTTTCTGCTGAGAAAATGAAGTTTGTCACCCTCTAAATAATATTTAAAATTATTCTTTTAAACATTTAATTATGAATTATTATATATAAAAGAGTGATATGTATGTTATAAATTTGAGTGTGTATATTTGATTATGTCTATCTGTTAATTATACTTAATAAGTTTAAAAATTGAGCCAGGAAGGAAATGGGACCCCCAGGGTAAAGGTATTTGAGATTCATTACCTCGATCAGCAAAGAGATCAAAAGAGTCAATCTTAAATGAAACCAACCCTGAATATTCACTGGAAGGACTGATGCTGAAGCTGAAACTCCAATACTTTGGCCACCTGATACTAAGAGCTGACTCGTTGTAAGAGACCCTGATGCTAGGAAAGACTGGATGTAGGAGGAGAAGCAGACAACAGAAGGTGAGACATTTGGATGGTATCACTGACTCAATGGACACAAGTTTGAGCAAACTCTGGCAAAGGACAGGGAAGCCTGGTGTACTGCAGTCCACACCATCACAAAGAGTCAGACATGACTGAGTGACTGAACAACAACAACTCTGTGGACCAAAACTCCAAAATATCAGCAGCAGGATGAAAGAGAGAAGAGATTGGGCACCGCCCAGAAAGAAGATGAGAGGTCACATATTTTTCATTCTTGAAGTCCAGTGACCTCCCTGACTACACATGTACAGAAAGGTTCCTTGGAGTTCAAAGGGGAGTAATGCTAAGTGATGTTCTACTTTTAGGCCTTTTCAGTAGAATCCATCTTGGCTAAGAGATGCATACTTACACGTGAGAGGATCCTGAGATATACCAAATATGGACCCTGAACCCAGTAAATTAAAATGATTGGTCAAAGGAAACCCAGAAGAGAAATCCCACAAAAGTAATTCAAATTAACTTGAGGGAGTGATTCGGGGACTCTCTGAGCTTGCCCATGTGTCTATCCACATGTACTACACTCTTTTTTTCTTTTTTATCTATTTATTTTTAAATTTTATTAAAGTATAGTTGATTTACAATGTTGTATTTTGACCATTTTATTTTATTTTTTTCAGGGAAATATTTTATTTTATTTTTCATATCGCATTTTATTTTATTTTTTTAAACTTTATATAATTGTATTAGTTTTGCCAAATATCAAAATAAATCTGCCACAGGTATACCTGCGTTCCCCATCCTGAACCCTCCTCCCTCCTCCCTCCCCATACCATCCCTCTGGGTCGTCCCAGTGCACTAGCCCCAAGCATCCAGTATCGTGCATTGAACCTGGACTGGCATCTCGTTTCTTACATGATATTTTACGTGTTTCAATGTCATTCTCCCAAATCTTCCCACCCTCTCCCTCTCCCACAGAGTCCATAAGACTGTTCTATACATCAGTGTCTCTTTTGCTGTCTCGTACACTGGGTTATTGTTACCATCTTTCTAAATTCCATATATATGCATTAGTATACTGTATTGGTGTTTTTCCTTCTGGCTTACTTCACTCTGTATAATAGGCTCCAGTTTCATCCACCTCATTAGAACTGATTCAAATGTATTCTTTTTAATGGCTGAGTAATACTCCATTGTGTATATGTACCACTGCTTTCTTATCCATTCATCTGCTGATGGACATCTAGGTTGCTTTCATGTCCTGGCTATTATAATCAGTGCTGTGATGAACACTGGGGTACACGTGTCTCTTTCCCTTCTGGTTTCCTCAGTGTGTATGCCCAGCAGTGGGATTGCTGGATCATAAGGCAGTTCTATTTCCAGTTTTTTAAGGAATCTCCACACTGTTCTCCATAGTGCCTGTACTAGTTTGCATTCCCACCAACAGTGTAAGAGGGTTCCCTTTTCTCCACACCCTCTCCAGCATTTATTATTTGTAGACTTTTGGATCACAGCCATTCTGACTGGTGTGAAATGGTACCTCATAGTGGTTTTGATTTGCATTTCTCTGATAAGGAGTGATGTTGAGCATCTTTTCATGTGTTTGTTAGCCATCTGTATGTCTTCTTTGCAGAAATGTCTATTTAGATCTTTGGCCCATTTTTTGATTGGGTCATTTATTTTTCTGGAGTTGAGCTGTAGAAGTTGCTTGTATATTTTTGAGATTAGTTGTTTGTCAGTTGCTTCATTTGCTATTATTTTCTCCCATTCTGATAGACATGTGTCTATCCACATGTACTACACTCTTTTTTCCCTTCTAACAAAGACATGTTTCACTATCTTCCATCTTTGTGGGAATTCTTTTCCTGAAAAGCCAAAGGGCCAGTGACTTTTCTCTGACCACTGGTCCAGTGCCTAGGATTTTGTGCTCTCACTGCCATGACTTGACCTCAATCTCTGGCCAGGAACTGAAGCCTTGCTTCAAGCCACAGCAGGCCAAGGCTACCCCAGATCAAAAAAATGAAACTAACACTCATAAACAAACCAGTCACATAATAATTCTAACATTTTTAAATAGCTGAAGAAAATACAGCTTCCTAAAAATCATGTTTAACTATAAAAAATTATCTTGGATGATCTAGTGGGGAGGGGGATAAGATGATATTGGATGGGGGAAGAACTGATGGATAAATGTCCTAACACCAGGCAACAGAGGATTGAAATTAGTGTCCAAACAGGTGTTGGACATAGGTATGAGCAGGAATGATTTATCTGTGATAACAGGCAGATAAATGTGACATAAATGGTAAGACCAAAAGTGGTGAGCATGTGTGTGTTTGTGATGGTGGAAATCTGTGGTGTTTTCTGCTAGTTGCTTGACTTTTTCAGAGAAGTGGAATGAAGTTAATTAGCTAAAATTCAAAATGAAGAGGAGACTTGAGAAACGGGGAAAGGTATTAAGTGATTGAGTGAAAAAGTGAAGGAGATAAGGCAAAGGCAAGATATTCTAACAACACCAAGGGCATCCTTAAGTTTTGTGACTGTGGCTTTAGTGATTTGAATTACCATGGTGGTGTTTCTTTCTCCAGGTTTGCTGGCATATGTTAAGGTTCAAAATAAAAAACAAAGTGATTTTTCTAAGCAAATCAAATAAAACAAGGAAGGAAAGGGGGTCCAGGGAATGGAGTAAGAATATCCCAGATAGTAAGGAACAGTGAAGGCGGTGGCAGGATCAGGAAACCAGAGCTTCTGATGAAGATGCAGAATTACAGAAATCCATGTTCTAGATGAAGTGAGCCAGAATACAGAAATTGGTGGACAGTGAATCCCCATCATTTGGAGCATAAAGGAATTGTAGAATTGGTCATTTTTAAATAAACACAGGAGGACTTCCCTGGTGGTCCAGTGGTTCAAACATCACCTTCCAATGCAGGGCTTGTGGGTTCAAACTCTGATGGAGGAGCTATAACACTACATGCTTCGCAGCCAAAAAAACTGAAACATAAAATATAAGCAATATTGTAAAACCTTCAAAAAAGACTTTGAAAATGGTCTACATAAAAACTTTTTTTTTTTTTAAATAAAAACACACTACTGCTAATACCAAAATTAATGATCAGAGGAGTGAGCAGATGGCATAATTTTGAGATTGAAATAAATCTTGGGGGAAAATCAAAAGATTCAGGAACACTGAAAACATTTTATAGGTGATTTCATAATGATTATAATTAAAACCAGTTATATTGGGTAGATTGCAGATTGGAGGCTGAAGTTGTCAAAAATAAAGGAAAACAATCGGATGTCAAGGGTCCAAGATGGTCGAGTAGAAAGGCGTGCACTCATCTTATCCTGTGAGAACTCCAAAATTACAACTTGCTGCTGAAAAACCATCGACAAGAGAATGTTGGAACATACCAAAAAAGATACCCTATGTTCAAGGGCAAAGAAGAAGCCCCAGCAAGACGGTAGGAGGGGTGAAACTGCACTTAGAATCAAACCCCATATTAGCCATAGATACTTGATGGGCTCAAAAAAACCTTGTGCTCACCAGGACCCAGAGATTCCACAGAGACTGAATGAGAACTGTATTTGAGTGTCTCCTGCGGAGGTATGGGTCAGCAATGGACTGCTGCAGGGGCAGCGGCCCTGGGTGCAACAGACCCAGGTATGGGATATTAGCTCCACCATAGAGCCACCAGAATTTATGCAGGACTGGGGAAACGGACTCTTGAAGAGCACAAATAAAAGTTGTGTGCACCAGGATCCAGGAGAAAGGAGCAGTGACTCCACAAGAGACTGACCTAGACTTGACAGTGAGTGTCCAGGAGTCTCCCAGAGGAGGCGTGGGTCAGCAGTGGCCTGCTGCAGGGTTAGGGCACTGAGTGCACAGTGGGTGCAGAGAACCTTTTGAAGGAAGTCATCATTATCTTCATTACCTCCACTATAGTTTGGCCTCAGGTCAAACAACAGGGAGGGAATACAGCCCCACCCATGAAGAGAAAATTGAATTAAAGATTTACTGAGCATGGCCCAGCCCATTAGAACAAGACCCAGTTTCCCCTTCAGTCAGTCTCTGCCATCAAGAAGCTTCCATAAGCCTCTTATCCTTCTCCATCAGAGGGCAGACAAAATGAAAACCACAATCACAGAAAACTAACCAATCTGATCACATGGAAAACTGCCTTGTCTAACTCAATGAAACTATGAGCCATGCTGTGTAGGGTCACTGAAGAGGGATGGGTCATGGTGTAGAGTTCTGACAAAAGGTGGTCCATTGGAGAAGGGAATGGCAAACCACACCAGTATTTTGGCCTTGAAAACCCCATGAACAGTATGAAAAGGAGAAAGATATGACTCTGAAAGATGAACTCTTCAGTTCGGTAGGTGCCCACTATGCTACTGGAGATCAGTGGAGAAATGACTCCAGAGAGAATGAAGAGATGGAGCCAAAGCAAAAATGACACTCAGTTGAGGATATGACACGTGATGAAAGTAAAGTCTGATGCTATAAAGAGTAATGCTACATAGGTACCTGGAATGTTAGGTCCATGAATCAAGACAAGTTGGAAGTGGTGAAACAGGAGATGGTAAGAGTAAACATGGACATTTTACAAATCAGTGAACTAAAAAGCATTGGAATGGGTAAATTTAGCTTAGATTACCATTATATCTACTACTGTGGACAAGAATCCCATAAAAGAAATGGAGTAACCATCATAGAGAACAAAAGAGTCTGAAAGGCAGGACTTGGATGCAATCTCAAAATCAACAGAAAGATCACTGTTTCCAAGGTAAGCCATTCAATACCACAGTAATCCAAGTCTATGACCAAATCAGTCATGCTGAAGAAGCTGAACTTGAATGGTTCTATGAAGACCTACAAGAACTTCTAGAACTAACATCCAGAAAAAAGATGTCCTTTTAATTATAGCGGAATGGAATGCAAAAGTAGGACGTCAAAAGATACCTGGAGTAACAGGCAAATTTGCCCTTGGAGTACAAAATGAAGCAGGGCAAAGGCTAACAGAGTTTTGCCAAGGAACACACTGGTCATAGAAAACACCCTCTTCCAATAACTCAAAAGAAGACTCTACACATGGACATCACCAAATGGTCAATACCAAAATCAGATTGATATACTCTTTGCAGCCAAAGATGGATAAGTTATATACAGTCAGCAAAAAAAAAAGACCAAGAGCTGACTGTGGCTCAGCTCATGAACTCCATATTTCCAAATTCAGACTTAAATTGAAGACAGTATGGAAAACCACTAGACCTCTCAGGTATTACCTAAATCAAATCCCTTAAGATGACACAGTGGAAGTGACAAATAGCTTCAAGGGATTAGATCTGATAGACAGAATGCCTGAAAAATTACAGACCGAGGTTCCTGGCATTGTAAAGGAGACAAGGATCAAGATCATCCCCAAGAAAAAGAAATGCAAAAAGTCACAATAGTTGTCTGCAGAGGCCTTATAGAAAGCCGAGAAAAGAAAAGATGAAAAAGGCAAAGGAGAAAAAGAATGATATACTCATATGAATGCAGAGTTTCAAGAATAGCAAGGAGAGATAAGAAAACCTTCCTCAATGATCAATGCAAAGAAATAGAGGAAAACAATAGAATGGGAAAGACTAGAGCTAGAGCTCTCTTCAAGAAAATTAGAGATACCAAGGGAAAATTTCATGCAAAGATGGGTTCAATAAAGGACAGAAATTGTATGGACATATGAGAAGCAGAAGATATTAAGAAGAGGTGGCAAGAATACACAGAAGCACTGTACAAAAAAAAAAAAAAAAAAAGTCCTCATAACCCACATAACCATGATGCTGTAATCACTCACCTAGATCCAGACATCCTGGAATGCAAAGTAAAGTGGACCTTAGGAAGCATCACTACTAAGAAAGCTAGTGGAAGTGATGGAATTCCAGCTGAGATATTTCAAATCCTAAAAGATGATACTATTAAAGTGCTGCACACAGTTCAGTTCAGTAGCTCAGTCATTTCTATGGACTGCAGCATGGCAGGCCTCCCTGTCCAACTCCCGGAGACTACTCAAACTGATGTCCATTGAATCGGTGATGCCATCCAACCATCTCATCCTTTGTCATACCCTTCTTCTCTCACTTTCAATCTTTCCCAGCATCAGGGTATTTTCAAATGAGTCAGTTCTTTGCATCAGGTGGCCAAAGTATTGGAGTTTCAGCTACAACATGAGTCCCTCAATGAATATTCAGAACCGATTTCCTTCAGATGGACTGTTTGGATCTCCTTGAAGTCCAAGGAACTCTCAACAGTCTTCTCCAACACCACAGTTCAAAAGCATCAATTCTTCAGCATTCTGCTTTCTTTATAGTCCAACCCTCACATCCATACATGACTATTGGAAAGACAATAGCTTTGACTAGATGGACCTTTGTTGGCAAATAATGTCTCTGCTTTTTAATATGCTGTTTAGGTTGGTCATAACCTTTCTTCTAAGGAATAAGCATCTTTTAATTTCACGGCTGCTGTCACCATCTGCAGTGATTTTGGAGCCCCCCAAAATAAAGTTTGTCTGTCTTTCCACTGTTTCCCCATCTATTTGCCATGAAGTGATGGGAACAGAACTTATCACCAAAGAACTGGTGCTTTTGAACTTTGGTGTTGGATAAGACTGTTGAGAGTCCCTTGCAGCAAGGGGCTGCAGGGAGATCCAACCAGTCCATCCTAAAGGAAATCGTTCCTGATTATTCAATGGAAGGACAGACGGTGATGCTGGAACTCTAATGCTTTGGCCACCTATTTTGCAGAACTGTCATTTGAAAAGACCTTAATGCTGGAAAGATTGAAGGCAGGAGGAGAAGGGGATGGCATCACCGACTCAATGGACATGAGTTTGAGTAAACTCTGGGAGTTGGTGATGGACAGGGAGGCGTGACTTGCTGCAGTCCAAGAGGTCACAAATATTCAGACACAACTAATCAACTGAACTGAACTGAACAGAACTGATGGGACCAGATACCATAGTCTTAGTTGTCTGAATGTTGAGCTTTAAGCAAAATTTTTCACTCTCTTTCACTTTCATCAAGAGGCTCTTTAGTTCTTTTCTTTCTGCTATATGGTTGGTGTCATCTGCATATCTGAGGTTATTGATATTTCTCCCAGCAATCTTGATTCCAGCTTGTGCTTCATCAATCCCAGCATTTCTCATGATGTATTCTGCATATAATTTAAATAAGCAGGATGACAATATACAGCCTTGACGTACTCCTTTCCCTATTAGGAACCAGTCGGTTGTTTCATGTCCAGTTCTAACTGTTGCTTCCTGACCTGCATACAGGTTTCTCAAGAGGCAGGTCAGGTGGTCTGGTATTCCCATCTCTTTCAGAATTTTCCACAGTTTATTGTGATCCACACAGTCAAAACTTTGGCATAGTCAATAAAACAGAAATAAATGTTTTTTTCTGTACCTCTCTTACTCTTTCAATAATCCAACGGATGTTGGCAATTTGATCTCTACTTCCTATGCCTTTTCTAAAACCAGCTTGAACAACTATAAGTTCAGGGTTCATGCACTGTTGAAGTCTTGCTTGGAGAATTTTGAGCATTAATTTGCTAGTGTGTGAGATGAGTGCAATTGTGCAGTAATTTAAGCATTCTTTGGTTTTGACTTTCTTGGGATTGGAATGAAAACACATTTTCCAGCCCTGTGGCCACTACTGAGCATTCCAAATTTGCTGGAATATTGAATAAAGTGCTTTCACAGCATCATCTTTTAGGATTTGAAATAACTCTACTGGATTTCTATCACCTCCCCTAGCTTTGTTTGTATTGATGCTTTCTAAGGCCCACTTGACTTCGCATTCCAGGATGTCTGGCTCTAAGTGAGTGACCACACCATTGTGATTATCTGGGTCATGAAGGTCTGTTTTATATGTCTTCTGTGTATTCTTACCACCTCCTCTTAATATCATCTGCTTCTATTAGGTCCATCCCATTTCTGTCCTTTATTGAGCCCATCTTTGCATGAAATGTCCCCTTGGTATCTCTGATGTCCTTGAAGAGATCTCTGGTCTTTCCCATTCTATTGTTTTCCTCTGTTTCTTTGTATTGATCATGGAGGAACACTTTCTTATCTCTCTTTGCGATTCTTTGGAACTCTTCATTCAAATGGGTATATCTTTCTTTTTCTCCTTTGCGTTTCACTTCTTTTCTTTTCACAGCTACATGTAAGGCCTCCTCTGATGACCATTTTGCTCTTTTGTATTTCCTTTTCTTGGGGATAATCTTGATGCCTGTCTCCTATACAATGTCACGAATCTCTGTCCATAGTTCATCAGACAGTCTGTCTATCAGATCTAATCCCTTGAATCTATTGCTGCGCTCACTATGCCAGCATATTTGGAAAACTCAGCAGTGGCCACAGGACTGGAAAAGGTCTGTTTTCATTCCAATCCCAAAGAAAGGCAATGCCAAAGAGTGTTCAAACTACCACACAATTGTACCCATCTCACACACTAGCAAGTAATGCTCAACATTTTCCAAGTCAGACTTCAACAGTACATGAACCATGAAATTCCACTTTTTCAAGATGGTTTTAGAAAAGGCAGAGGAACCAGAGATCAAATTGCCAATATCTGCTGGATTATTGAAAAAGCAGGAGTTCTAGAAAAACATTTACTTCTGCTTTATTGACTTTGCCAAAGCCTTTGACTGTTTGGATCACAGCAAACTGTGGAAAATTATTAACTAAATGGGAATACCAGTCCACCTGACCTTACTCCTGAGAAAATTGTATGCAAGTCAAAAAGCAACAGTTAGAACTTGACATGAAACAACAGATGTTTCCAAATCGGAAAAGGAGTACCTCAAGGCTGTGTATTTTCTCCCTGCTTATAATGTTGGGAGGGATTGGGGGCAGGAAGAAAAGGGGACAATAGAGGATGAGATGGCTGGATGGCATAACTGACTTGATGCACATGAGTTTGAGTAAGCTCCAGGAGCTGGTGATGAACAAGGAAGCCTGGCATGCTTCATTCCATGGGGTCTCAAATATTTGGACACAACTGAGCAACTGAAATGACCTGAATTGAATGTCAGCCAATGACAGCAATAATGAAGTATTCTTGGTGGCATGGTCTGATAAAGTGTGATTTAAAGCTGAGATTGTACGGAGCCAGGAAGGAGTTATTAGAATCGGGTAGTAAGGAACAATGATGCTTCTAGCTCAAGTCCTAGGGGAATTGAACCATGGTGGCATAAAGTAGCCATCTGTTTAGAGATGCAGCGAAGTTAACATCTTCAGGCAAAAGTCAAATTTCAATCAGATGAAAAAAATTAAAAGTTAGAAAAGTTTGAAGATATACAACATTTTGCTGAAGACTGATTATGGAGTAAAATGCTGGAGGAATCAGTCATTGTAACTTTTATTCCACATTCCTGGGAACATCCCCTGAAAATATAACAGGCGGAAGCAATTGGGTTTCTCAAGAATAAGGAACATAAGGTGAGCACCAGCTGTAACATCGGTACCAATGGTCATGACAATGAAATTAAAATAGGATAATGTAATGGACACTTAGCATGAGGTAGCAGAAAAAAACATTTTGCCTTTTCTCTGCTTGTAATTTGTTCAAGAAACACTAAAATATTTAGTGCCAAGTTTGTATTTTAACTGCATTCTTCGGCCTATAGATAAACAGCCCCTTTTTTTTTTTAAATCATTTTTTCCCATATTCCATACAAGTCTTAGTATTATAGTTTTAACTATATAAAGGTCATATAGCTTTTTCCCAACCTAATTAGAATGGACCATTATGTCACTTATCATAGATAACTACACAATTTAATCTTTTAAATTATTTTAAAAGATTGTTATTTAAGGAAATCAGATGTTATACTGTGTTTATAAAATAGATGAGAGATATAAATGATGAGAGAGTTAATATAACTTAGCAGGTTTTATTGTATTGAGCTGAATCTTCGGTTCTCTTATTATTATTCAAAAGAAGCAAGGGTGAATTCACCTAAGACAGTTCATAAACTGGATGCTTTTAGCCCTCTATAATCTTTCAGATCTGTTTCAATATAAAACAAATCTACCATGCAGGTAAAATCAGGTTGAAGAAGGAAAATATAGGAGACAATAAGCTTCAGGACTGAAACACATAGTTTTAAGTACTGCTTTATATTGGTTAGTGCTGCAATGAAAAGGGATGAACCATTTCTCAAATATGCTTCCTGCTGTTTAGAAACACCCGGGGGTGGATCCACAGGACATATGGATATCATGGGTAATGGCTGAGTGTGCTTGACCTACACTACTCTACAGATGGTTTATTACTTAAATAATAGGGTAGCTTTAATTTTGTTGCTCTAACGGGATTGGTTTGATTTTAAAAAAATAGTTTATGGCCTAAACTCTTGGATTATTGTAGCTAAATGTCTGCTGTACTTATCTCTTACTTTCTATGCACAATGATTCTGATCTGATTATAGGGTGCCTTCTAAGTAGACAGCTGGCTTTGATTGTGTGTTGGAAGCTTGTTGATTTTCAGGGTAACCACTGTTTATACTAATTAATCACTTGCTTGCTTTATTCAGGAAGAGACTGCTGATGTGTCTAGGAATAGGAAATTAAAAAAAAAAAAAGAAAACTGAACATTCTTTATTTTCTCAGCCTGTTTATAGACTGTTATTTCAAGTGTCATTATCAATTTTTGAGGAATGAATTTGTTGTAGAAAATAAATGAAGAAGGAAAACAGAAGATAAAAAGAAAGTAAATTAAATTTATTTTCACTCTTATTCTCATATTTTCCTTTAACTTACATTTTATTTACTTTCTTAAATATGTAAAGGTGCATATTAATCAGATCAGATCAGATCAGTCGCTCACTCGTGTCCGACTCTTTGAAACCCCATGAATCGCAGCATGCCAGGCCTCACTGTCCATCACCAACTCCCGGAGTTCACTCAGACTCACGTCCATCGAGTCAGTGATGCCATCCAGCCATCTCATCGTCTGTCATCCCCTTCTCCTCCTGCCCCCAATCCCTCCCAGCATCAGAGACTTTTCCAATGAGTCAACTCTTCACGTGAGGTGGCCAAAGTACTGGAGTTTCAGCTTTAGCATCATTCCTTCCAAAGAAATCCCAAGGCTGATCTCCTTCAGAATGGACTGGTTGAATCTCCTTGCAGTCCAAGGGACTCTCAAGAGTCTTTTCCAACACCACAGTTCAAAAGCATCAATTCTTCGGCGCTCAGCCTTCTTCACAGTCCAACTCTCAAATCCATACATGACCACAGGAAAAACCATAGCCTTGACTAGACGAACCTTTGTTGGCAAAGTAATGTCTCTGCTTTTGAATATGCTATCTAGGTTGGTCATAACTTTCCTTCCAAGGAGGAAGCGTCTTTTAATTTCATGGCTGCAGTCACCATCTGCAGTGATTTTAGAGCCCAGAAAAATAACGTCTGACACTGTTTCCCCATCTATTTCCCATGAAGTGATGGGACCGGATGCCATGATCTTCATTTTCTGAATGTTGAGCTTTAAGCCAACTGTTTCACTCTCCACTTTCACTTTCACCAAGAGGCTTTTGAGTTCCTCTTCACTTTCTGCCATAAGGGTGGTGTCATCTGCATATCTGAGGTTATTGAGATTTCTCCCAGCAATCTTGAGTCCAGCTTGTGTTTCTTCCAGTCCATCGTTTCTCATGATGTACTCTGCATATAAGTTAAATATACTGGGTGACTGTATACAGCCTTGATGAACTCCTTTTCCTATTTACAACCAGTCTGTTGTTCCATGTCCAGTTCTAACGGTTGCTTCCTGACCTTCATACAAATTTCTCAAGAGGCAGATCAGGTGGTCTGGTATTCTCATCTCTTTCAGAAGTTTCCACAGTTTATTGTGATCCATACAGTCAAAGGCTTTGGCATAGTCAATAAAGCAGAAATAGATGTTTTTCTGGAAGTCTTTTGCTTTTTCCATGATCCAGCGGATGTTGGCAATTTGATCTCTGGTTCCTCTGCCTTTTCTAAAACCAGCTTGAACATCAGGAAGGTCATGGTTCGCATATTGCTGAAGCCTGGCTTGGAGAATTTTGAGCATTACTTTACTAGCATGTGAGATGAGTGCAATTGTGTGGTAGTTTGAGCATTCTTTGGCATTGCCTTTCTTTGGGATTGAAATGAAAACTGACCTTTTCCAGTCCTGTGGCCACTGCTGAGTTTTCCAAATTTGCTGGCATATTTTGTGCAGCACTTTCACAGCATCATCTTTCAAGATTTGAAACAGCTCAACTGGAATTCTATCACCTCCACTAGCTTTGATCGTAGTGATGCTTTCTAAGGCCCACTTGACTTCACATTCCAGGATGTCTGGCTCTAGGTCAGTGATTACACCATCATAATTATCTGGGTTGTGAAGATCTTTTTTGTACAGTTCTTCTGTGTATTCTTGCCATCTCTTCTTAATATCTTCTTCTTCTGTTAGGTCCATACCATTTCTGTCCTTTATCAAGCCCATATTTGCATGAAATGTTCCTTTGGTATCTCTGATTTTCTTGAAGAGATCTCTAGTCTTTCCCATTCTGTTGTTTTCCTCTATTTCTTTGCATTGATCATTGAAGAAGGCTTTCTTATCTCTTCTTGCTATTCTTTGGAACTCTGTATTCAGATGTTTGTATCTTTCCTTTTCTCCTTTGCTTTTCGCTTCTCTTCTTTTCACAGCTATTTTTAAGGCTTCCCCAGACAGCCATTTTGCTTTTTTTGCATTTCTTTTCCATGGGGATGGTCTTGATCCCTATCTCCTGTACAATGTCATGAACCTCATTCCATAGATTCTGTGTATTAATAAGGTAAGGTAAAAGAATTATGCTCTTATCTTCTGTAAAAAGAAAGTGCTAAACTGTGACTTCTCTCCTTAGGGATTTTCTTTACAAGAAACAGAGATTGTGTGGAGAATCCAAAGAAATAAGAGGCTAGAGGTACTGGTTAGCAGACAACAATTTTACTGCTTTCAAAGAAATGCTAAAATTACAGTTCTCTGAAGCTAATTTTCCTCTAATGCTTTTCAAAAATATAATAAAAGTATATAAACCATGATCATTAAATGAACTATAAGAAAAATAATAAATTAAAAGAAAATTAATTCACTTTAATATTCTAGCAGTATGCAACTTTTTTCTTCCATGTAAAAAATACTTAAGCAAAGTTAGTCATGAATAAAAGACATTTAATAAAGAAATTTGTTCACAGTTGCATATAAATGAAGGAAATAAACAGTCAAAGGATGAATTTCCTAGGGAGGTAACTAATCTGTTGATAATGCCAACCACAATCATTTATTATACCCTGACTCCAGCTGGATTTTTTGTTTGTTTGTTTGTTTATAATGTAACAGTCATTGAAGCAGAGGCTGAATATAAAATAATGAACAAAACCCGATGTTTTCCTCAAATAAATAAAATGTTTTTCTTCAAATAAAAACAAAATTTTTACACATTCTAGAGATAAAAATTATTTATGTTTAAATTAATTTTTTATTTATAAAATATATCTGAATTGGTTTAATTTAGTATGATTTCATATAAATCTTAATTCTTATTTGTGAATTGTATTTTCTATGGTTTGTTTTTTTAGTAACCATTATTCAAATTTGAAGTAATTCATCAATTTTGTTTTTGTTATTGCTAATGATGCTGATATTAAACAGTGATAAAGTTCAATGCACTTGATTTTTTAAAATAAAGTAAAAATTTTTGGAAACATGGTTTTTAGAACAAACAGTTTGTTATCCCATAGTAAGAGTTCCATAGATGTCTACAGAAGTTTAATACTATATTAATAAAATTCAATAAAAAGTCAATAAACATAAAAATTTAATAAATCTGGATCTCTGTAAAATTCAAAATGAAGAGGAGCAAGAATAAAATTATAGCCATAGTGCACCATTTATTAGAATGAAAATAAAAGAAAAATTAGATAAATTACAGAATTGAAAGACAAAAGTCTAAAAGTCTTATAGAAAATTGTACACAGCATTATGTAAACTAATAGAGATTAATAATATATTTTACATTTTACATCTTCCAAATTCCTGTTCATCATTATGAGTCAACAAATAAGTTATTCATTTAATCAATCATTTCTTTATTCTTTAACAGATTTTGAATTTTTAATTATGCTTGTTACAAAGAACTAATTAGACACAATCTCTAGCACTGAATAGATAGTTATTTCTGAAACACAAGTGAAAACGTCTAATGTAAAAAAATAGAAAAACTGATATAAAATCACACAAAGAAGGATAACATATTCTGTCCATTTCTGACTGTAGACTTAACTTTGTCATGCAATATTGTAGCTCTACATTAAGAGATAGATTATAGTGTATAATTTGTTTTAGCCAATATGATATTAACAAATATTATATAAGAAAAGGGTTAAGAAATTCTTGAACACTGGGACTTATCCTGCTTGTGCTATTGAAACATTGAAACAATCATGTGAAAAAATGCCTGAGCTACCTTACTCATTGGAAAAGACCCCGAGGCTGGGAAAGATTGAAAGAAAAGGGAGAAAAGGACAGCAGAGGATGAGATGGTTACATAGCATCACAAACTCAATGGACATTAATCTGAACAAACTCTGGGCGATAATGAAAGTTCAGGGAAGCCTGGTGTGTTGCAGTCCATGGGTTTGTAAAGAGTTGGGACATGACTCAGACTGAAAAACAGCAACAAAGCTTCCTGGAGGATGAGAGGATACTTGGCAGAAAACTAAGATTCCCCAGCCATAAGATATAATCATCTAACTGCTAGATAACACTTCAGTTGACATGAGAAATTCCAACAGAAAGATCGGCTAGGCAGGGCCATACCATCAAACAACTGATCCAAAGAATTATAAAAAAGTAAACAGTTTAAGGCAATGTATTTTGGATTGCTTGTTATATGACAGTAATATTTTTATGAAAGTATTCAAATTTTGTTTATTAAAATTTATAGCATTAAGAAAGGAAAGATTCATCCAATACAAATTATTCTTTTTAATTCTAAATTGAGTTCAAATTTATTGAAAAGTTCTCAAAACTGATCATAGTGTATGTGTATCCTTCATTCAGCTTACTATAGCAGTAACAACTTAGGTATGCATAGTACTATTAACAAAACCATAAAATTAGAATGGGCACAATACTACTAACTGTTTATACAGATTTCTTTCATAATTTTCTCTGAACTCCCTTTTAAAATTTTAGATCAGTATTTCCTTGTCTTTCCCCAGCATGATAATTTAAAAGAGTTCTGATCAGTAATATGGATCTTAATTTGGGGTTTGTCTGATGTCTTTTTTAGGGTTATATTGAGATTATGCATTTTTTCAGTAATGTCAAAATATTATTGTGATCTACTTGGTACCTCATCAAATGGGAGCATGATATGTCTTATTATTTATGTTGTTAACTTGGAATATTTTATTACATGGGTGTATCCATACTACTCCACTTGTTAAGCTCTAAGTAAAATAAAATATTGAATTTTAAATATACCAAACTTATGTTGGTATTAGAATACATTTTATAGGGGTGAATTGCAATGAAATACCCAGGGAATTCTCAGTTGTTCAAAGTTCACTGGAAAAGTTATAGTTTTAATGAGAAAATGTGGTGACAAAGCAGTATGTATTTTCAAAAGGATATCTGTGATCATGCCATTCTATCACATTAATGCATTTAATATTTTGAGTATATCAGTTACTTGCTTGTTAAAAAAAACCACACTTTTCTTGTGGGGATTTAGTAAGCAGTAGTTAAAGTTGGTAAGTTAAGCTTCATTAAATAAACCTCTTGGGACAGCCACTCTAAAATCCCATTGTCTACAATAATGTTTCTCAACCTTTTATTCCTTATCATTCTCATAAGAAGAAACATTAAATTAAATTTAAATTATTTATATCCATAATGAATGTGATACAAACACACATTTATTTTTCCTTTAGCAGCATTGGGTTGTTTGTGTTTCTACTCAAGTGACTTATTCTGGAGCCCAAATTGAAGGAGTAGACCTTATTTGTTACAACCTGTTGTTGAATCAAAAAGGATGAGAAGTTGTAAAGGTACTTAATGATTCTTAAACTGTATGCTTAGGCTGTTGAAAGTCACTTGGCCAGAGCAAGTTAAATGGCCAAGCACGAACAGATGAGATGGGGAAAAATCTCCTTCCTATAGAAAATCTACACAAGTCTTGATGATGGGATGAGGGTAAGGAATCATGACAAGGATGATGGGCAAGTGAAAAAAATGGAAACATGAGTACCATCCACATGAAAGCAGGGATGTTGAAAGCAGGCCAACAATGTTTGATTTCTGTTTCCTTAACTAGCTGGATGACCTATAAAAACACTTAACTCCTTTATAATTGATTTCCCTCCTCTGCAAAAAGGGAAAACTGAAGGTTCTTATACAATAGGAGAGTTGGAAATACACAGAAGAACTTCAAAAAAGATCTTCACGACCCAGATAATCATGATGATGTGATCACTCACCTAGAGCCAGACATCCTGGAATGTGAAGCCAAGTGGGCCTTAGGAAGCATCACTATGAAAAAAGTAAGTGGAGGTAATAGAATTGCAGTTGAGCCATTTCAAATCCTTAAAGATGATGCTGTAAAGGTGCTGCACTCAATATGCTAGCAAATTTGGAAAACTCAGCAGTGGCCACAGGACTGGAAAAGGTCAGTTTACATTCCAATCATAAAGAAAGGCAATGCCAAAGAATGCTCAAACTACTGCATATTTGCACTGATCTCACATGCTAGTAAAATAATGCTCAAAATTCTCCAAGCCAGGCTTCAGCAATACGTCAACCGTGAACTTCCAGATGTTCAAACTGGTTTTAGAAAGGGCAGAGGAACCAGAGATCAAATTGCCAACATCCACTGGATCATGGAAAAAGCAAGAGAGTTCCAGAAAAAAAACATCTATTTCTGCTTTATTGACTATGCCAAAGCCTTTTGATTGTGTGGATCACAATAAACTGTGGAAAATTCTGAAAGAGATGGGAATATCAGACCACCTGACCTGCCTCTTGAGAAATCTGTATGCAGGTCAGGAAACAACAGTTAGAATTGAACATGGAACAACAGACTGGCTCCTAGGAAAAGGAGTTTGTCAGGGCTGTATATTGTCACCCTGTTTATTTAACATATACTCAGAGTACATCATGAGAAATGCAGGGGTGGATGAAGCACAAGCTGGACTCAAGATTGCTGGGAGAAATATCAATAACTTCAGATATTCAGATGACACCACCCCTATGGCAGAAAGTGAAGAAGAGCTACAGAGCCTCTTGATGAAAGTGAAAAAGGAGAGTGAAAAAGTTGGCTTAAAGCTCAACATTCAGAAAATTAGGATCATGCCATCCATCCCATCATTTCATGGCAAATAAATGGGGAAACAGTGGAAACAGTGGCTGACTTTATTTTGGGGGGCTCCAAAATCATTGCAGATATTGACTGCAGCCATGAAATGAAAAGACACTTACTCCTTGGAAGAAAAGTTATGACCGATCTAGACAGCATATTAAAAAGCAGAGACATTACTTTGCCAACAAAGGTCCATCTAGTCAAGGCTATGGTTTTTCCAGTAGTCATGTGTTGATGTGAGAGTTGGACTATAACGAAAGCTGAGTGCAGAGGAATTGATGCTTTTGAACTGTGATGTTGGAGAGAACTCTTGAGAGTCCCTTGGTCTGAAAGGAGATTCAAGCAGTCCATCCTCAGGAGATCAGTAATGAATATTCATTGGAAGGACTGATGTTGAAGCTGAAACTCCAATACTGTGGCCACCTGATGTGAAGAGCTGACTTATTTGAAAAGGTCCTGATGCTGGGAAAGATTGCAAGCAGGGGGACAAGGGAATGACAGAGGATGAGATGGTTGGATGGAATTTCCAACTCAATGGACATGAGTTTGGGTAAAATCTAGGAATTGGTGATGGACAGGGAAGCCTGGCAGGCTGTGGTCCATGGGGTCACAAACAGATGAACAGGACTGAGTGACTGTACTGAACTGAACTGATACCATCGAGGGTTTCTTGAGAATTAACTAGTTAAATTAAATAAAGCAAGTAGATTACTTTCTTGAATAGTAGAATTCTATATGCAAGTGTTTGTTAGATAAATCATATAGACACACAAATACACACTAAATACACAGTTGAGTAGCTTCTTTTAGCAAGAATTTCAATTCTTTTAGTGGAACTGTCAGCCTCTCAATTTTGTGCATTGACTTATAAAAATAATTTGTTCTCTGGTTTTATATGATTGAAGGATCCATAAAACCAACCCCATATTAATTTCAAAAGCTCTAAGTTAATTTATTTTCCAAAGTTTCATACAGTTACTACTCTTTGCAAGAAAATTGCAAAATTGAATTTCACATTATTTCCATATTCTTTCATCAAAGCATTATGCCCACATTTCAGTACATAAGTTTCTATAGAAAGCAAAACTTATATTAGGCTGTTGACAGATAAGGATATTATTCTGGCTATGATCTCTCTTCTGAACACAGTCAACTACCCACATGATATCTCCCCTTGGGTGTCTGCCAGCCACTCCACACTGAATGTGACCAAGATTGAACATTCAATATTCTTCCCCAAACATGATCATGATTCAAAGCTCTCTAATTCAGTGAAGAATACAATCATCCTTCTAGCTGTGTAAGAGTTAACTTGTCCTAGATTTTTATAAACATGAAAATGTTTTGTATGTCCCTTTTTCTGCTGTTTTCTAGGCTTTCCTTGTGGCTAAGCTTGTGGTAAAGAATCTTTGCTTGTGGTAAAGAATCTGCCTGCAATGCAGGAGACTCGGGTTTGATCCATGGGTTGGGAAGATTCCCCTGGAGAAAGGAAAGACTACCAATTCCAGTATTCTGGGCTGGAGAATTCCATGGACTGTATAGTCCATGGAGTTGCAAAGAGTCAGACAAGACTGAGCGGCTTTCACTTTCACTTTTCTGCTGTTAGATCTCTCTTACTTCTAGGCCCTATCATTTTTTTTTTTTCCTTTATAGCATCTAAAGTCTATCCATTCTCAGTTGTATTTAGGCCTTGTCAAGCTAAGCATCATCTCAAGCTTCAGTTCAGTTCAATTGCTCAGTCATGTAGAACTGCACTCTAATGTTAACTAACTGGCTTTGTGATAGCCTCAGTTCAGTTCAGTTCAGTCACTCAGTAGTATCTGACTCTTTGCGATCCCATGGACTGTCACACACCAGGCTTCCCTGTCCATCACCAACTCCCGGAGCTTGCTAAAACGCTTGTCCATCCAATTATCTCATCCTCTCCTGTCCCCTTCTCCTCTTGCCTTTAATCTTTCCCAGCATCAGGGTTTTTCCCAAGGAGTCAGTTCTTCACATCAGGTGGCCAAATACTGGAGTTTCAGCCTCAGCATCAGTTCTTCCAATGAATATTAAGGACTGATTTCCTTTAGGATAGATTGATTGGATCTCCTTGCAGTCCAAGGGACTCTCAAAAGTATTCTCCAACACCATAGTTAAAAGGCATCAGTTCTTCAGCACTCAGCTTTCTTTATAGTCCAACTCTCACATCCATATATAGTCCAATCTCACACATAGGTGACTGTGATATTTAATGACTGGTATTCCCACTTCACTACTAGATATCCATGTATACAATATGCACAAATAATTCAAACACTAAATCCAGCCTATTTTTTTTCAAATTTATATTTAGTTATCTGTTCTAATTTCAAATCACTGTTAGCATGGCCAATAAAGATATGGCCTATATCTCCACATTTATTTCCTATCATGTTCCTTCCAAATCTATCAATGGCAACCAGACCAACCTTATTTACCTCACTACAAGTGCCAAGCCAGGCACTACACCCCATCTCCATTCTCTACTTCCCATCAACCTTACACCTCAATTCCATTGTACTTATCTCAGACTTTTAAGACCTGCATGATTAGGTCAGATCCCTAATTATCATCTTTTATATGGTCATTAATTTCACAGCACTTGTCAAGGTGATGACTTTATTAGTACCTGTATTTAGTGCCAATTTCAAGCTTTGCAAGCATAGGAGTTTGGCTTGTATGTTGTTGTTGACCTTTATTCGCCCACATCAAGCATAAGGACTATTGCATTATAGGCAGTTAATGAATATTTAATCAGTTACTAATCAATAGCCAAATTTTAAGAGTGTCATTTAAATTAGAAAATATACAGAAAAAGAATCAGTAAAAAGCTACATGTAGGCTGGCCATTAGTAGTGCAATTTATTATTGAGGATACTTGAAATTCATAAGACCATGCATTCATGAATAATGAATCATGCATCCAGTTCTAGAAGAGAATATAAGTGAAAAATGTCAAGAGAATGTGCAGCAACAGGCTACCTAGATATGTTTAAGCTACCCCATTTATTACTCCTTGCTACATTCATCCAAAGGGGCAACCTATTCATAAAGCAGGAAATAAAATTACTGGAGTTGATAGAGACCCAATCTATATGCTACTTACAAAGATGAAAATCAAGTGTAAGAAGATTTAAGATTTCTAGTTTCAAGCTCTAAAAATCATGGTGAGATTAATCTAAAAGGAAATTTTACTCTTTGCTATGAATTTTACCAAACTATTTATCACATGTCTTCTTTGAAGTATTTACTCAAAGAAGATATTTGTGAGACACTTCAGCATCACGAAAAAAATCTGTTTCTCTATATATAATATGAAAATAAACAGTACACAGTTATTTTATTAAAATGGTGTGTTAGATAGTTAATAATATGTTCTTGATTTTTAATTGATTTCCACGTCCTTACTTAGACTCTCAGCTCACTAAAAATCTAATATTAGGTTTCTCCTCCCACACAGCCCTTTTCACCTGAAAAAAAATCTCATATAGTATGCTATATCTTTGATTTATGCTTTTGAGTCATTTACTCTCTTCTTGCACTGAAAATGTATTAAGTTTTGACTGCTTGTCAAAATATATGAATTTTATTCTAACAGAAATTTATATAGATATTTTCCATGAAAGTGCTGAAAATTATGCTAGAATAATTATTAGAACTGTTGACTTAGATTATTTAATGTAGGCAATGTATGATACCACTGTTATTTCATAATAGAAATACTAGATAGTAGCAACAATAAATCACCTTTGGAAAGATATGTATTGTCAAAAGTATGTGTCTGGAAAAACAAATAATATGCTTGTTTATACATATCAATATATGGTGAGATGTAGGCATTTTCGTCATTATTTAGTGAGTGAAATTACAAGAAAATATCTTAACAAGGATAGCACTGAATATGGGGTATGCAGTTTTTAGAAAGGACTTCTCCATGTTTGTCTTTTTAGGCATTTAGGAAGAGTGGTTGAATATTTTTACCAAGTCAAAAAGAATGTGCTACAAATAAAGACAAAAATTTAAAACACAAAACTGGTGAGCTACCTTTGAATGAAAAGAGATAAACTGCCTAATCATTTCTGTAGAACTGCATTCTAATCTTATCTAACTGGTATTGTGATAGCCTCAGTTCAGTTCATTACAGTGGCTCAGTCGTGTCTACTCATTGTGACCTCATGGACTGCAGCACACCAGGCTTCCCTGTACATCACCAAATCCTTGCTTAAACTCATGTCCATTGAGTTGGTGATGCCATCCAATCATTTCATCCCGTCATACCTTCTCCTCCTGACTTCGATTATTTTCCCTAGCATCAGAGTCCTTTCCAATGAGTTGGTTCTCACACAAGGTGGCCAAAGTATAGGAGGTTCAGCTTCAGCATCAGTCCTTCCAATGAACATCATCGATTTCCTTTAGGATTGATTGGTTTGACTCCTTGCTGTCCAAGGGACTCTCACGAGCCTTTTCCAACACCATAGTTCAAAAGCATCAATTCTTCAGTGCTCAGCTTTCTTTATAGTCCAATTTTCACATCCATGCATGACTACTGGAAAAACCATAGCTCTGAGTAGATGGACCTTTGTCAGCAAAGTAATGTCTCTGCTTTTTAATATGCTGTCTAGGTTGGTCATAGCTTTTATTTCAAGGAATATCTTTTAATTTTATGGCTTCACTCACCATCTGCAGTGATATTGGATCTCAAAATAATAAAGTCTTTCACTGTTCCCCATCTGTTTTCCATGAAGTGACTGGACAGGATGCCATGATCTCAGTTTATTGAATGTTGAGTTTTAAGCCAACTTTTTCACTCTCGTCTCACTTTCATGAAGAGGCTCTCCATTTCCTCTTCATTTTCTGCCATAAGGGTGGTATCATCTGTGTATCTGAGTTTATTGATATTTCTCCTGGCAATTCTGATTTCAGCTTATGCTTTATCCAGCCCAGCATTTTGCATGATGTACTCTGCATATAAGTCAAATAAGCAGGATGACACTTTACAACCTTGATGTTCTCCTTTCCCAATTTGGAAACAAAGTGTTCTTCCATGGTCAGTTCTAACTGTTGTTTCTTGCCCTGCATACAACTTTCTCAGAAGGCAGGTAAGGTGCTCTTGTGTTCCCATCTCTTTAAAATTTTTCCACAACTTGTTGTTATCTACACAGTCAAAGGCTTTGGAATAATAAAAAAAAAGCAGGAGATATTTTTCTGAAACGATCGTACTTTTTCAATGATCCAACAGATGTTGGCAATTTGACCTCTGGTTGCTCTGCCTTTTCTAAATACAGCTTGAACCTCTGGAAATTCATGGTTCATATATTGCTGAAGCCTGGCTTGGAGAATTTTGAGCATTACTTTACTAGAGTATATAGCATATTTAAAGCATATTTCTGCTTTATTGACTATGCCAAAGCCTTTGACTGTGTGGATCACAATAAACTGTGGAAAATTCTTAAAGAGATGGGAATACCAGACCACCTGACCTGCCTCTTGAGAAATCTGTATGCAGGTCAGGAAGCAACAGTTAGAACTGGACATGGAAAAACAGACTGGCTCCAAAGAGGAAAAGGAGTCAGCAAGGCTCTATACTGTCACCCTGCTTATTTAACTTATATGCAGAGTACATCATGAGAAATGCTGGACTGGAAGAAACACAAGCTGGAATCAAGATTGCCTGGAGAAATCTCAATAACCTCAGATATGCAGATGACACCACCCTTATGGCAGAAAGTGAAGAGGAACTAAAAAGCCTCTTGATGAAGGTGAAAGTGAAGAGTGAAAAAGTTGGCTTAAAGCTCAACATTCAGAAAATGAAGATTATGGCATCCGGTCCCATCACTTCCTGAGAAATAGATGGGGAAGCAGTGAAAACAGTGTCAGACTTTATTTTGGGGGGCTCCAAAATCACTGTGGATGATGACTGCAGCCATGAAATTAAAAGACACTTACTCCTTGGAAGGAAAGTTATGACCAACCTAGATAGCATATTCAAAAGCAGAGACATTACTTTGCCAACAAAGATCCGTCTAGTCAAGGCTATGGTTTTTCCTGTGGTCATGTATGGATGTGAGAGTTGGACTGTGAAGAAGGCTGAGTGCCGAAGAATTGATGTTTTTGAAGTGTGGTGTTGGAGAAGACTGTTGAGAGTCCCTTGGACTGCAAGGAGATCCAACCAGTCCATTCTGAAGGAGATCAGCCCTGGGATTTCTTTGGAAGGAATGATGCTGAAGCTGAAACTCCAGTACTTTGGCCACCTCATGTGAAGAGTTGACTCACTGGAAAAGTCTCTGATGCTGGGAGGGATTGGGGGCAAGAGGAGAAGGGGATGACAGAGGATGAGATGGCTGGATGGCATCACTGACTTGATGGACGTGAATCTGAGTGAATTCCAGGAGTCGGTGATGAACAGGTATGCCTGGCATGCTGCAATTCATGGGGTTGCAAAGAGTCGGACATGACTGAGTGACTGAACTAACTTACTAGCGTGTGAGATGAATGCAACTATGCAGTAGTTTGAACATTCTTTGGAGATGGAAATGGCAACCCACTCCAGTACTCTTGTCTTGAAAATCCGATGGACTGAGGAACTTGTTGCAGGCTACTGTCCATGGGGTCTCAAAGAGTCGGATGTGACTGAGGGACTTCACTTTCACTTTCACTTTGAGCATTCTTTGGCATTGCCCTTCTTTGGGATTGGAATGAAAACCGATGTTTTCCAGTCTTATGGCCACTGCTAAGTTTTCCAATTTTTTTCCAGGAGAAAAGAGCAGTGATCCACAAGAGACTGACCCAGATTCACCTGTGAGTGTCCAGGAGTCTCCAGCAGAGGCATGGGTTAAAAGTTGCCTGCTACATGGTCGGAGGCCCTGAGTGCAGCTGTGTGTACACAGGACATTTTAAGGAGGCCTCCATTATCTTCATTACCTCCACCATAGTTTGATCTCAGGTCAAACAACATCGAGAGAACACAGCCACAAAGATCAACAAAAAATTGGATTTACTGAGCATGGCCCCACCCATCAGAACAAGACCTAGTTTCTCTCACAGTCAGTATCTCCCATCAAGAAGCTTCCATAAGTCTGTTATCCTTCAGAGGGCAGACAGAATGAAAACCATGATCACAGAAAAGTAATCTCGTAACAAGGACCACAGCCTTGTCTAACTGAATGAAACTATGAGCCATGCCATGCAGGGCCCTTAAGAAGGATGGGTCTTAGTGGAGAATTCTGACAAATGTGGACCACTGGAGTAGAGAATGGCAAACCACTTTAGTACTCTTGCCTTGAGAACCCATGAACAGTATGAAAAGGTTAAAAGATATGACACTGAAAGATGAACTCCTGGTAAGTGCCCAATATGCTACTGGAGATCAGTGGAGAAATAACTTCAGAATGAATGAAGAGACAGAGCCAAAGGGAAAACAATGCCCAGTTGTGGATGTGACAGGTGATGGAAGTAAAGTCCAATATTGTAACAGGTAATAGTGCATAGGAACCTGGATTGATAGATCCATGAATCAAGGTAAATTAGAAGTGGTCAACCAGGAGATGGCAAGAGTAAACATCAACACCACAGTTCAAAAGCATCAATTCTTTGGTGCTGAGCTTTCTTTAATCCAGCTCTCACATCCATACATGACTACTGGAGAAGCTCTATAAAGTTAGCAAAAAAAAAAAAAAAAAGACTGAGAGCTGACTATGGCTCAGCTCATGAACTCCTTATTGCCAAATTCAGACTTAAATTGAAGAAAGTAGGGGACACCACTAAACCATTCGGGTATGATGTAAATCAAATCCCTTAGGATTACTCAGTGAAAGTGAGAAATAGATTCACGGGATTAGATCTGATAGAGTGAGTGCCTGAAGAACTGTGGACAGAGATTCATGATATTGTACAGGAGGCTGTGATCAAGACCATCTCCAAGACAAAGAAACACAAAAAGGGAAAATGATTGTCTGAAGAAGCCTTACAAACAGCTGAGAAAAGAAGAAATGGTAAAGGCAAAGGAAAAAAGGAAAAATATATCCATTTGAATACAGAGTTCCAAAGAATAGCAAGGAGAGATAGGAAAGCCTTCCTCAGTGATCAGTGCAAAGAAATAGAGGAAAACAATAAAGTGGGAAAGACTAGAGATTTCTTCAAGAAAATTAGAGATACCAAGGGAACATTTCATGTACAGATGGGCACAATAAAAGGCAGAAATGTTATGGACCTGACAGAAGCAGATGATATTAAGAAGAGGTGTCAAGAATACACAGAATAACTAAAAAAAAAAAATCTTCATAACTCGGATAACCACGATGGTGTGATCACTCCCCTAGAGCCATACATCCTGGAATGTGAAGTCACGGTGGTCTTAGGAAGCACACTACAAACAAAGTTAGTGCAGGTGATGGAATTCTAGGTGAGCTGTTTCAGATCCTAAAAGGTGATGTGATAAACTACCATCAAACATTCAAAGACATGCATGTGGGATATCTCTGTGAAGTTCAAATGGAACCCCCAGCATTTTAAAGTATAATAAATGCAATATTTGGAGACATAAATCTCAAGTTTAAGCCCTCTGCTAGTTATTCCCAGTCTAATTTTAGAGAATTTCACATCATAGGTTATTTTTCTTTCTCTTCGAAATGAAAACTAATCAGCATTTGACATACAGAACTATGAAAAACTAAACTGACATGACATGTACATATGAACTATGAAAACTGTGAGAAGGTTTGCAAATTATCTCAAGTGGTCATTGCCTTTTTTTTTTTTTTTTTCATTAAAAAAAATTTACTATCATTATTTGCTTTATTATCTTTCTAGGGTAAAAATGGGCATACCTGGGATATATTATCAGTTTTATTTCAGACCACCACAATAAAGTATTATAATTAAGTGAATCACACAATTTTTGTTTTCCTAATGCATATAAAAGTTATTTTTAGGCTAATTCGTACTCTGTTAAATGTGCAAAAGCATTATGCCAAGAAGAAAGCACATTAAATATTTTAAAATATTTTGGTGGCTTTTCGGGCAGTTCAGTGGTTAAGCCTCTGCAGGGGGCATGGGTTCAACCCCTGTTCAGGAAACTAAGACTCCACATGCCATATTGCACTGAAAATACATAAATAAATAAAGTATAAAATTAAAATACAAAATAAAAATGCTAAAATACTTCATTGCTAAAAGATATTAAATATTATTTGAGCCTTCAGGGAGATGGAATCTTTCTGCTGGTGGAGGGTCTTGCCTCCATGTCCATGTCTGCTGAATAATCAGGGTGGTGGCTGTAGAAACATGGGTAGCAATTTTTAAATACGATAACATTGATAATTGCTCAATCTATTGTCTCTTTCAGGGATGATTTCTTTGTAGCATGCACTGCTGTCAGCATTTTACTCATAGTAGAAATTCTTTCAAAATTGGAATCATTCTGTCAAATCCTGCCACTGGTTTATCAACTAAGTGTACATAATATTCTGAATCCTTTGCTGTTATTTCAATAACGTTCATAGCATCTTCACCAGGAGTAGCTTCCAAGTCAAAAAACTACTTTCTTTGCCCATCCATGAGAAACAAGTCCTCACTTGTTAAATTTGACAGCGAATCAGTCACATCTTCAGCTCCACTTCTCATTCCAGCTCTTTAGCTTTTTCCGTCATGTCTTCAGTTATTTCCTCCACTGTAATCTTGAGTTTTTCAAAGTCATCCATTAGGATTGAAATTGACTTCTTCTGAACTCCTGTGAATATTTGGTTTTGACCTCCTCCTTTGTTTTATGAACATTCTTAATGACATCTAGAATGGCAAATTCCTTCCAGAAACTTTTCAATTCACTCTGTCAAGATCTATCAGAGGAATGCCTCTCTATGGCACATATAGCCTTACAAAATGTATTTCTTGAACAACAAAACTTGAAAGTCACAATTACTCCTCTACTAATGGGCTGCGGAATGAACATTGTGTTAGCAGGCATGAAAACAGCATTAATCTCATTGTGCATCTCCCTTAGAGCTTTTGCTTGACTAGGTACATTCTCAGTAAGAAATAACATTTGGAAAAGAATCTTTTTCAGAGCAGTGAGTTTTAAAGTGAAAGTGTTAGTCCCTCAGTCATGTCCAACTTTTTGTGACCCCCATGGTCTGTAGCCCACCAGGTTCCTCTGTCCATGGAATTCTCCAGGCAAGAATACTGGAGTGGGTTGTCGTTCTCTTCTCAAGGGGATTTTCCCTATCTAGGAACTGAGCCCAGGTCTCCTGCATTACAAGCAGATTCTTTATAGTCTGAGCCACCAGGGAGACACAATAGATTTTCAGAGTGAGCTTAAAATATTCAGTAAATTATCTTATAAACAAATGTACTGTCATCTAGGTTTTGTTGTTCCGTATATGCAGCACAGGCATGGTAGAGTTAGAATAACTCTTAAGGACCCTAGGATTTTCAGAATGGTAAATAAGTATTGACTTCAGCTTGAAATCATCACCTGCATAAGTCCCTAACAAGAGAGTATGCCTGTCCTTTGACGCTTTGAAATCAGACGTTGATTTTTTTTTTCCCTCCTCTTCTGGAAATTCTAGGTGGCATCTTCTTCCAATATAAGGTTGTTTCATCTACACTGAAAATCTCTTGTTTAGGCTATATGCATGTGTGCTGAGTTGTTTCAGTCATGTTTGACTCTTTGCAACCTTATGGACTGTAGCCCACCAGGCTCCTCTGTCCATGGGATCTTCCAGGCAAGAATACTGGAGTGGGTTGCCATGTCCTTCTCCAGGTTTAGTGTAGCCACCCTCATTAATTTGTCTTCCCTGGTGGCTCAGGTGGTAAAGAATCTGCCTGCAGTGTGGGAGACCTGGGTTTTACTCCTGGGTTGGGAAAATCCTGTCTTATTAATAGCTCAGTATTCCAGATAACTTGTTGCAGTTTCTACATTAACCTTTGCTGTTTCACCTTGTAATTTTCTTTTTTAAACCTTATGAACCCACCTCTGCTGGCTTCAATCTTTTCTTCTGTAGCTTCCTCACCTATCTCAGCCTTCATAGAACTAAAGAGATTTAGGGCCTTTCTCTGATTTAGACTTTGGCTCGAGACAGTGTTATGTCATGGCTAGTTTGATCCTCTATCCAGGTCACTAAAACATCCTCCACATCTGTCGTAAGGCTGTTTCCCATTTCTGTGTTCATTGGGCTAGTGCTTCTAATTTCCTTCATGAACTTTTGCTTCCCATTCACAAATAGGTGAACTGATACAGGATGCTTAGCTTTCAGCCTATGTTGATTTTGAACATGTCTCCCTCACTGTGCATAATCTAGCTTTTGATGTAAACTGAGCAATGTGCAACTATTCCTTTCCCTTGAACACTTAGAAGCCATTGAAGAATTATTTTTTATTGTTGTTCAGTTGGTAAGTCATGTCTGACTCTTTGTAAGCTCATGTACTGCAGCAGGCAAGACTCCTCTGTCCTTCACTATCTCCCAGAGTTTGCTCAAAGTCATGGCCATTGAGTCCGTGATGCTATCTAACCATCTCATCCTCTGTCATTCCCTTCTCATTTTTCCTTCAATCTTTCCAGTGAGTCAGCTCTTTACATCAGGTGGCCAAAGTATTGGAGCTTTAGCTTCAGAATCAGTCTTTCCAATGAATATTCAGCACTGGCTTACTTTAGGACTGACTGGCTTGATCTCCTTGCTATCCAAGGGACTGTCAAGAGTCTTCTCCAACACCATAATTTGAAAATATCAATTCTTCAGCACTCAGCTTTCTTTATGGTCCAACTCTCATATCTGTACATGAATACTGGAAAAACCATAGCTTTGACTACATGGACTTTGGTTCACAAAGTGATGTCTCTACTTTTCAATATGCTGTCTAGCATTGTTGTAGCATTCCTTCCAAGGATCAGGTTTCTTTTAATTTCATGGCTTCAATCTCCATCCACAGTGAATTTGGAGCCTTAGAAAAGAAAATATTTCACTATTTCCACTTTTTCCCCTTCTATTTGTCATGAAATGGTGGGACTGTATACCATGATCTTAGGTTTATTTATTTATTTGTAATGTTGAGTTTTAAGCCAGTTCTTTCACTCTCTTTACCCTCTTCAAGAGGCTCTTTAGTTACTCCTCACTTTCTACCATTAGGATAGTACTGCATATCTGAGGTTATTGGTATTCTCCCAGCAGTCTTTATTCCAGCTTGTGACTCATCCATGAGGTCTAATTTCAATATCGCTGTGTTTCAGGGAATAAAGAGGCTTGAGGTGATGGAGAGAGACAGGGAATGGACTATCAGTGGAGCAGTAAGAACACACACAATGTTTATTGATTAAGATTATGTCTTTTTACATGGGCACAAATTGTGCCTCCCTAATAGAAACATGAAACTCAAGATTCCCTGGATTTGATAAATTTGATTGATCTTATATTTGCACATTTTGCAAAAACAACTTTTTAAGAAATTACAGTTTCTTGCAGAAAGCAAAGAAGAACTAAAGAGCCTATTGATGAAAGTGAAAGAGGAGAGTGAAAAAGTTGACTTAAAACTCAACACTCAGAAAACTAAGATTGTGGCATCTGCTCCCATCACTTCATGGCAAGTAGATGGGGAAACAATGAAAACAGTGACAGGCTTTATTTTGGGGGGCTCCAAAATGACTGCAGATGGTGACTGCAACCATGAAATTAAAAGACGCTTTTTCCTTGGAAGAAAAGCTTTGACCAACCTAGACAGCATATTAAAAAGCAAAGACATTACTTTGCCAACAAAGGTCCATCTAGTCAAAGCTATGGGTTTTCCACTAGTCATGTAAGGATGTGAGAGTTGGGCCATAAAAAAGTCTGATCACTGAAGAATTTATACTTTTGAACTGTGATGGTGAAGAAGACTCTTGAGGGTCTCTTGGACTGCAAGGAGATCCAACCAGTCAATCCTAAAGGAAATCAGTTCTGAATATCCATTGTAAGGACTGATGCTGAAGCTGAAAGGCCAATAGTTCAGCCACCTGATGGGAAGAACTGACTCATTGGAAAAGACCTTGATGCTGGGAAAGATTGAAAACAAAAGGAGAAGGTGACAACAGAGAATGGGATGGTTGGATGGCATCACTGACTTGAGGGACATGAGTTTGAGTAAGCTCCAGGAGTTGGTGATGAACAGGTAAGCCTGGCATACTGCAGTCCATGGGGTCGTGAAGAATTGGACATGACAATGATTGAACTGACTGAACCCAGAATGCAAATCCCAGTAATGCAAAAAATAAGCAAAGATTACTATCATGAGAGCAAATATGAAGTCCATCGTTACAATAAGGCATTACTAGTCTGAAGAGACTTGAAAATGCATTGCTGTGAATAATCACTGTCTCCTTGAGGAAGTATATTGTCCATATTATAAGAATTAATCAATTTGACATATGCATGCTACTGAATAATAAAAGAGCAACTGAACTTTCAAGAAAGATATACTTATTACACAGTGGAACATTGAATGCTCTAATTTTTTCCTGCAGAACTGCTAGCAAATAATCATCTACCAACTAACACTGTTGTCAGATATTTTGATTTTTAATGTTACAGTCTAATGAAAATATAACTAGTTTTAACTTTCAGCTTTTAAGTATTCTTCATAAGTAAGATTAGATCACTAAATGGCTATTTTTGACTTGCTTCATCATGGGCTTGTAATATGTATCTGAAGCAGTTAAAATTATCCTAGCATCTCACTATGTTAAAAAAATTGGCAAGTATTATTTTATCTGAGAAATGATATAGAACAACAATGTGATTTCTTTTATTCATTCTATAAACAAAGTATCCATAATTGATAGAGATTTCTCTCTTAGAATCTTTATACAAGTGTTCACTTATTACTGACATATGCTGGTATTTTGCCAGGTTTTCTCTGTTTGGTGTTTATTCCTAAGGCATCAGAATTGCTTAGCTATATGATATGTGAGTGTTTAAATATTATATAACTGGATACCTTGGCTTATGTACAGTCACACTTGCCAAATTTTATAGCAGCTTCTCCACTATTTTTACTTAATCATCAGGAAAAATGGCTGTTGCTCTATTCACTTTTGAACTGATATCACTGGTCATTGTTTTCCAACACTTTCACTCATTTGGTTCCTGTACTATCTTTCTTATTCTCTTTCTTGGCAATTTTATTTTGAAAGACCAGGATTTATTATACAGAGAAATAAATTAAAATCCTGAGATTTAGGTTTAAATAATTGCAATTTCAATAAAAGAAGGTTGATTTTCTTAATTATATGTTGATCAACTAGAATTATCTTCTTTTGGGTAGACTGACAGTGGACACAATTGTATAAGAATAAGCCATGTGAATTAATATAATACTGTGATTAAAAATAGAAGGCAGGCATCACGCAAAACTGATAATATTAATGGAAAAACAGGTTGGCTAACTTTGGAGAGGTCTAAAAGCAATATTCTAAGACACTCAGGTCTTTGTTTGAAACTCTTTTGTCTAAATCTTATATTCTAAATCTTTCCATCAAATTTAACATATTTTTATATTTTCTTGTTAATTGAAAAAACATATTATGACATTAACAAATCTTATTGACAGGAGCTTTCATAAGTGTGATATCAACAGTATTAGTATATTACTGTTTCCACTGTTTCCCCATCTATTTGCCATGAAGTGATGGGACCAGATGCCATGATCTTAGTTTTCTGAATGTTGAGCTTTAGCTGAACTTTTCACTCTTCTCTTTCACTTTCAAGAGGAGGCTTTTTAGTTCCTCTTCAGTTTCTGCCTTAAGGGTGGTGTCATCTGCATATCTGAGGTTATTCATATTTCTCCTGGCAATCTTGATTCCAGCTTGTGCTTCTTCCAGCCCAGCATTTCTCATGATGTACTCTGCATATAAGTTAAATAAGCAGGGTGAAAATACACAGCCTTGACGTACTCCTTTTCCTATTTGGAACCAGTCTGTTGTTCCATGTCCAGTTCTAACTGTTGCTTCCTGACCTGCATATAGGTTTCTCAAGAGGCAGGTCAGGTGGTCTGGTATGCTGATCTCTTTCAGAATTTTCCACAGTCTATTGTGATCCACACAGTCAAAGGCTTTGGCATAGTCAATAAAGCAGAAAAAGATGTTTTTCTGGAACTCTCTTGCTTTTTTGATGATCCAGAGGATGTTGGCAATTTGATCTCTGGTTCCTCTGCCTTTTCCAAAACCAGCTTGAACATCTGGAAGTTCACGGTTCACGTATTGCTGAAGCCTGGCTTGGAGAATTTTGAGCATTACTTTACTAGCGTGTGAGATGAGTGCAATTGTGCAGTAGTTTGAGCATTCTTTGGCATTGCCTTTCTTTGGAATTGAAATGAAAACTGACCTTTTCCAGTAATGTGGCAACTGCTGTGTTTTCCAAATTTGGTGGCATGTTGAGTGCAACACTTTCAGAGCATCATCTTTCAGGATTTGAAATAGCTCAACTTCATGGCAAATAGATAGGGAAACGGTGTAAACAGTTTTTTGGGGGCTCCAAAATCACTGTACATGGTGATTGCAGCCATGAAATTAAAAGATGCTTACTCCTTGGAAGGAAAGTTATGACCAACCTAGATAGCATATTAAAAAGCAGAGACATTACTTTGCCAACAAAGATCCGTCTAGTCAAGGCTATGGTTTTTCCAGTGGTCATGTATGGACATGAGAGTTGGACTGTGAAGAAAGCTGAGTGATGAAGAATTGATGCTTTTGAACTGTGGTGTAGGAGAAGACTCTTGAGAGTCCCTTGGACTGCAAGGAGATCCAACTAGTCCATTCTAAAGGAGATCAGTCCTGGGTGTTCATTGGAAGAACTGATGCTGAAGTTGAAACTCCAATACTTTACCTACCTCATGTGAAGAGTTGACTCATTAGAGAAGCCTCTAATGTTGGGAGGGATTGGGGACAGGAGGAAAAGGGGATGGCAGTGGATGAGATGGCTGGATGGCATCACTGACTCCATAGACATGAGTTTGAGTAAACTCTGGGGGTTGGTGATGGACAGGGAGGCCTGGCTTGCTGTGATTCATGGGCTCACAAGAGTCAGACACGCCTGAGCGACTGAACTGAACTGAACTGAATATATTGTTATGCAGACCAAATATGCCAGAATATCTGGAAAACTCAGCAGTGACCACAGGACTAGAAAAGGCCAGGATGGTGCTGGGAGGGAAGAGGGTGGAGGGTTCAGGATGGGGAACATGTGTATACCTGTGGTGGATTCATGTTGATATATTGCAAAAACCAATACAATATTGTAAAGTTAAAAAATAAAATAATAATTAAAACGAGTTGCCAGTCCAGGTTCGATGCGCGATACTGGATGCTTGGGGCTGGTGCACTGGGACGACCCAGAGGGATGGTATGGGGAGGGAGGAGGGAGGAGGGTTCAGGATGGGGAACACATGTATGCCTGTGGCGGATTCATTTTGATATTTGGCAAAACTAATACAATTATGTAAAGTTTAAAAATAAAATAAAATTTAAAAGAAAAAAAAAACATAAAAAATAAAAATAAAATAAAAGGTCAGTTTTCACTCCAATGCATCAGAAAGGCAAAGCCAAAGAATGTTCAAATTACCACACAGTTCCATTCATCTCACATGCTAGCAAAGTAATCCTCAAAATTCTCCAAGCCATGCTTCAACAGTAGGTGAACTGTGAACTTCCAGATGTTCAAGCTGGATTTAGAAAAGGCAGAGGAAGCAGAGATCAAATTGCCAACATCTGTTGGATCATCAAAAAAGCAAGAGAGGTCCAGAAAAAAATCTACTTCTGCTTTATTCACTACACCAAAGCCTTTCACTCTGGATCACAACAAACTATGGAAAATTCTTAAAGATATGGAAATACCAGGTCACCTGACCTGTCTCCTGAGAAATCTGTATGCAGATCAAGAAGCAACAGTTAGAACTGGACATCAAATAACAAACTGGTTCCAAATTAGGAAAGGAGTACATCAAGGCTGTATATTGTCACCTTGCTTATTTAACTTGTATGCAGAGTACACTTTGTGAAATGCTGGGCTGGATGAAGCACAAGCTAGAATCAAGATTGCAAGAATAAATATTAATAACCTCAGATATGCAGATGACATCATCCTTATGGCAGAAAGCAAAGAAAAACTAAAAAGTCTCTTGATGAAAGTGAAAGAAGACAGTGAAATATTTGGCTTAAAACTCAACATTCAGAAAAGTAAGGTCATGGCATCTGGTCCCATCACTTCATGGCAAATAGATAGGGAAACAATGGAAACAGTGAGAGACTTTTGACGGGAGCTCCAAAATCACTGCAGATCTTGATTGCATCCATGAAATTAAAAGATGCCTGATTCTTGGAAGAAAAACTTTGACCAACCTGAAGTGAAGTGAAGTGAAGAGAAGTCACTCAGTTGTGTCTGACTCTTTGCGACTCCATGGCTGTAGCCTACCAGGCTCCTCCATCCTTGGGATTTTCCAGGCAAGTGTGCTGGAGTGGAGTGCCATTTCCTTCTCCAGGGGATCTTCCCAACCCATGGATTGAACCCAGGACTCCTGCATTGTAGGCAGATGCTTTACCATCTGAGCCACCAGGAAAGCCCTAGACAGCATATTAAAAAGCAAAGACATTACTTTGCCAACAAAGTTCTGTCTTGTCAAAGCTATGGTGTTTCCAGTGTTCATGTATGGAAATGAGAGTTGGATTATAAAGAAAGCAGAGCACTGAAGAATTGATGCTTTTGAACTTTAGTTTTAAAGTAGAGTCTTGAGAGTCCCTTGGACTGCAAGGAGAACTGACCAGTCAATCCTAAAGAAAATCAGAAACTCCAATTCTTTGGCTACCTGATGAGAAGAACTTACTCATTGGAAAGGAACTTGATGCTGGGAAAGACTGAAAGCAGGAGGAGAAAGGGACAACAGAGGATGAGATGGTTGGATGGCATCACTGACTGGATTTATATGAGTTTAAGTAAGCTCTGGGTTTGGTGATGGATAGGGAAGCCTGGCATGTTGCAGTCCATGGGGTTGCAAGGATTTGGACAGGACTGAGTGACTGAATTGCCTGAATGATGCAGACCAAAAATCACTAAGGCAAGCATATACTAATTGTCTGTTAAATGTATCAATTATTTGTTTGTTTGTTTGTTTGTTTTTCTCACAATTATTGAAACATTTTGGGGTTTACAACAAAGATTCAGAATATAAGTTTTGACAAAGCATACAATTTAAATTTTTATTTCTTTGAAGAGGGAACAAAATATTGAATGTGCCTTTACTTTTGATTTTCTTCATACATATGTAATGTGTGATCTTGATATTAATATGGTGGTGATGGTTTAGTTGTTAAGTCATGTCCAACTATTTGAGATCAAACAAACTGTTGCCCACCAGGCTCCTCTGTCCATGAGATTTCCTAGGCAAGAATACTGATTCCTTCTCCAGGGGATATTCCTGACCCAGGTGTTGAACCTGCATCTCCTGCATTGGCAAGAAGGTTCATTACCAATGAGCCACTGGGAAGTCCACTGGTATTAAAATAAAAGCCAAAGTTGTAGCTTGAAGTTGAAATAAGAAGTAATATAAATAAATGTTAAAAGAAAGTTAGAAGTAGATAAAACCTTTAAAGTCAATAAGATAGATAAGATATTCATAAAGCACAGGGAGATAAGGACAGAATGTCCATATGATCACAGACAAAATACAGACACACAAACACACACATCATGACACTTTTAAGCATTCAGTTCAGTTCAGTTTAGTCACTCAGTCGTGTCTGACTCTTTGCAACTCCATGAACCGCAGCACACCAGGCCTCCCTGTCCATCACCAACTCCCGGAGTTCACCCAAACTCGTATCAACTGAGTCGGTGATGCCATCCAGCCATCTCATTCTCTGTCGCTCCCTTCTCCTCCTGCCTTCAATCTTTCCTAGCATCAGGGTCTTTTCCAATGAATCAGCTCTTTGCATCAGGTGGCCAAAGTATTGGAGTTTTCGCTTCAGCATCAGTCCTTCCAATGAACACTCAGGACTGATCTCTTTTAGGATGGACTGGTTGGATCTCCTTGCAGTCCAAGGGACACTCAAGAGTCTTCTCCAACACCACAGTTCAAAAAAGCATCAATTCTTCGGTGCTCAGCTTTCTTCACAGTCCAACTCTCACAATCATACATGATTACTGGAAAAACCATAGCCTTGACTAGATGGACCTTTGTTGACGAGTAATGTCTCTGCTTTTGAGTATGCTGTCTAGGTTTGTCATAACTTTCCTTCCAAGGAGTAAGCAGCAGCCTCTCACAGAGGAGAAGTGAGAAGTGGAAGTAAATATTTTCTTGATGTAGTGAAATTGTTTCATGTTAGAGAATATGTCCACTAGCCTTGAGACAAGGCTCATTTTTATTACATTTTTAATCTTGCTATGCTTTGGGAGAGGATGAAAAGAAGGATGAGATTTGTTGGCCTTCATTAGAAGAAACTACTCTATAAAGGCATATTTACTTCAACTACTTAGAAGGACAAAGTCTACAGTTTTAGTGTGCTATAGGTGTGATTATTTCAATACGATAAACATGTTCAAATTCTCCTCTTTCCTCCCCCATCACTGACTTTCCTGCTCCACTACCATCTCCTAACTTCCTAGGATTCGGATAGTCACTTCTGAACTTGAATCATAAATGGGTCATTGCATGTTTGATACAATTCAGAGTGGCAGGAGAAACCCCAATGTTCAAAATAATTCCCTCATAATCAGACTTTCAAACAAACTAAATTTCATTAAATGAGGTAATTCATTTTTTCTCCTTTTGTTATTGTCATATGAAGTTAATTCTAAGAGGGTAACTTATAAAAACAACTTTATATACAAGATGGATCCTGACAGAGAATATATCCAGGAAGGGATGCTCTAAACAAGGGTTTCTGGGGAGAAATGTGGAAATATTGGCTTCTTTATTTGGGTTGGTTTTTCTACCACTTCTCTAGAACCAAATAAAATCATAAATTATATTTTAAAAATATGAACCTTAACCAAGTATGATGTATTAATATAAACAGAAGCATCAGAATTCTGGCTATGCTTCATCAGTACTTCAAGCACTGTGAGGAGTTCAGCAAAGGAGTCAATTTTTTAAGAGAAACTTTTCATCCAGTTGGTTCCCAGTTTTGTAAATTAAGGATGTTCATTAATCAAAACAATTCAGGCACAGGATACATTAAAACAAATTTCCAAAGTTAAAATTTTGATCTTTCTAAATATACTTGGTACCCTCTCCGTTTCAGATCTCTGAGTCAAATTTGTATTTTTCTCCCCATGTTTTCATCTTCCACCAGGAGAAAATAATACAAAATGTGAATCTCTAACCCCAAGACATTCCAGAAGCTCATTCAGTTCTGTTTTCCCTTGGCCGTGAGATTTCCCCACTCACTTTTAGGAATAAACAGCTTTAGAAGGGACTCTTGTAGCTTTAATGGCTCCTGGCATTTACAGTCTCTCAAGATCAAACCCCTCTTTAAAGTTTCCTTGTTCAAACACTTGAGGATTCCAGATTCTGTCATTCAGCGTTTTCAAGCCTCCTGGGTTTCCTGCCACCTTTTTACCTTATTATGGTTTCCTTTAACTGGATTCCCTTGAACCTGCCCTATGTTAATCTTTTGAGCAAAATAAGCACCTGAAATATTTTCAATATAGTTTTGGAATGCATGAATAATTTTTACAGTTCTCATAAAAGACTTCTTTTTTATTTTATTTTTTTTGCCTGAACATTGGTTTGCAATATGTGTATCTGTATATAATATATTATGCATTTAAAATCTTAAGTCAAAAGTTTTCTTTTGATAAAGGGAGCTGAGATGTCCTTTATACTTTCTTAGAAAGTATGCCTTTTTTCTTTTTTTGTTTTAAGAGAATTCTGTTATAGGAGCAATTTAAAGTGATTTCCTAAAATCACTCCAGAGCTGTGATGTCTAATATAGTATCGACTGGACACATATGGTTAATGAATATTTGAAACATTGCTAATCCTAAGAGAGATGTGCTCTAAGTATAAAGTAGAAAACATATTTTGATTTCCAAGGCTTAGTTTGAAAACATAATGTAAAGTATGTCCTAATACGTTTTATGGTAATTACACAATGAAATAATATTTGGCTAACGACAGAATGATCTCTGTTTGTTTCCAAGGCAAACCACTCAATATCACAGTAATCCAAGTCTATGCCCCAACCAGTAATGCTGAAGAAGCTGAAGTTGAATGGTTCTATGAAGACCTACAAGAACTTTTAGAACTAACACCCAAAAAAGATATCCTTTTCATTATAGGGGACTGGAATGCAAAAGTAGGAAGTCAAGAAACACCTGGAGTAACAGGCAAATTTGGCCTTGGAATACAGAATGAAGCAGGGCAAAGACTAATAGAGTTTTGCCAAGAGAATGCACTGGTCATAAAAAACACCCTCTTTCAACAACACAAGAGAAGACTCTACACATGGACATCACCAAATAGTCAACACCGAAATCAGATTGATTATATTCTTTGCAGCCAAAGATGGAGAAGCTCTATACAGTCAGCAAAAACAAGACCAGGAGCTGACTGTGGCTCAGACCATGAACTCCTTATTGCCAAATTCAGACATAAATTGAAGAAAGTAGGGAAAACCACCAGACCATTCAGGTATGGCCTAAATCAAATCCCTTATGATTATACAGTGGAAGTGAGAAATAGATTTAAGGGCCTAGATCTGATAGATAGAGTGCCTGATGAACTATGGAATGAGGTTCATGATATTGTGCAGGAGATAGGGATCAAGACCATTCACAAAGAAAAGAAATGCAAAAAAGCGAAATGGCTCTCTGAGGAGGCCTTACAAATAGCTCTAAAAAGAAGAGAAGCGAAAAGCAAAGGAGAAAAGGAAAGATATAAACATCTGAATGCAGAGTTCCAAAGAATAGCAAGAAGAGATAAGAAAGGCTTCTTCAATGATCAATGCAAAGAAATAGAGGAAAACAACAGAATGAGGAAGACTAGGGATCTCTTTAAGAAAATCAGAGAGAGCAAAGGAAAATTTCATGCAAAGATGAGCTTGATAAAGGACAGAAATGGTATGGACCTAACAGAAGCAGAAGATATTAAGAAGAGATGGCAAGAATACACAGAAGAACTGTACAAAAAAGATCTTCACGACCCAGATAAACACGATGGTGTAATCACTGACCTAGAGCCAGACATCCTGGAATGTGAAGTCAAATGGGCCTTAGAAAGCATCACTACGATCAAAGCTAGTGGAGGTGATGGAATTCCAGTTGAGCTATTTCAAATCCTGAAAGATGATGCTGTGAAAGTGCTGCACTCAATATGTCAGCAAATTTGGAAAACTCAGCAGTGGCCACAGGACTGGAAAAGGTCAGTTTTCATTTCAATCCCAAAGAAAGGCAATGCCAAAGAATGCTCAAACTACCACACAATTGCACTCATCTCACACGCTAGTAAAGTACTGCTCAAAATTGTCCAAGCCAGGCTTCAGCAATATGTGAACCGTGAACTTCCTGATGTTCAAGCTGGTTTTAGAAAAGGCATAGGAACCAGAGATCAAATTGCCAACATCCGCTGGATCATAGAAAAAGCAAGAGAGTTCCAGAAAAACATCTATTTCTGCTTTATTGATTATGCCAAAGCCTTTGACTGTGTGGATCACAATAAACTGTGGAAAATTCTGAAACAGATGGGAATACCAGACCACTTGATATGCTTCTTGAGAAATTTGTATGCAGGTCAGGAAGCGACAGTTAGAACTGGACATGGAACAACAGACTGGTTCCAAATAGGAAAAGGAGTTCGTCAAGGCTATGTATTTTCACCCTGTTTATTTAACTTATATGCAGAGTACATCATGAGAAACGCTGGACTGGAAGAAACACAAGCTGGAATAAAGATTGCCGGGAGAAATCTCAATAACCTCAGATATGCAGATGACACCACCCTTATGGCAGAAAGTGAAGAGGAACTCAAAAGCCTCTTGGTGAAAGTGAAAGTGGAGAGTGAAACAGTTGGCTTAAAGCTCAACATTCAGAAAACGAAGATCATGGCATCTGGTCCCATCACTTCATGGGAAATAGATGGGGATACAGTGGAAATAGTGTCAGACTTTATTTTGGGGGGCTCCAAAATCACTACATATGGTGACTGCAGCCATGAAATTAAAAGACACTTACTCCTTGGAAAGAAAGTTATGACCAATCTAGATAGCATATTCAAAAGCAGAGCCATTACTTTGCCAACAAAGGTTCGTCTAGTCAAGGCTATGGTTTTTCCTGTGGTCATGTATGGATGTGAGAGTTGGACTGTGAAGAAGGCTGAGTGCCGAAGAATTGATGTTTTTGAAGTGTGGTGTTGGAGAAGACTGTTGAGAGTCCCTTGGACTGCAAGGAGATCCAACCAGTCCATTCTGAAGGAGATCAGCCCTGGGATTTCTTTGGAAGGAATGATGCTAAAGCTGAAACTCCAGTACTTTGGCCACCTCGTGCGAAGAGTTGACTCATTGGAAAAGACTCTGATGCTGGGAGGGACTGGGGGCAGGAGGAGAAGGGGATGACAGAGGATGAGATGGCTGTTTGGCATCACTGACTCGATGGACGTGAGTCTGAGTGAACTCCGGGAGTTGGTGATGGACAGGGAGGCCTGGCGTGCTGCGGTTCATGGGGTCGCAAAGAGCCGGACATGACTAAGCGACTGATCTGATCTGATAGTGAATTTAAAGAAAATATGGTGAAGCTTCATTTTTAATTTCACCTTTTACTTTTTATATTTGAGTGTGACTACTGGGAGCATTTTAATTTGTTAATGTGATTTGCATTTACTATTTGCATTATACACTGGTAGAATAATGAAAGATGACATTTAGGCAGAATAAGTTAGCTAATAATTTGGGCTGTGTGTAAATAAATGAAAGACAAATATATATGTATACACACAAATATATTTTCACATATATACATCAATATTCATACAGACACATGCAGGCTTTTATGCATGCTCTGTGGAAAAGAGCACACACTTTCATTTTGACTACTACAACACTTGCTCTGGAAATTGTATTTATGTGCTTTTTTAATTTTTTATCACGTCATGGTATTCTTCCTAATTATTACTTCAGCTATGTAGAACATGTCAGTGAGTGCTTACAATCTATTTATATTTTTACTGAAAAATATAGATCTGGACTGGTTAATAGGAAGATAGATACATAAGTTACATACATCTTTGTGTTATTTTCTAATCATTTGCTTAGAAAATATTTATATAAATCACTCCTTTGCTTGAAATAAATTAGAATTATCTTAATAAGTTTTAAGATTGCTATTTGGAAGTATACTCTTTGCTATTCTAGAAATATAGTCACATATTTTATATGGACTACACATTTGATACCATGAGCATGAAAGCATTTTTTGGTCATGTTGTTGCTTACTTGCTAAGTCACATCCAACTTTTTTGAGGCCCTGTGGACTGTAGCCCACCATGCTTCTCTGTCCATTGGATTTCCCAGTCAAGAATTCTGGAGTGGCCTGCCATTTCCTTTTCCAGGAGATCTTCCTGACCCAAGGATTGAACCTGTTTCTCCTAAATTGCAGATAGATTCTTTACCACTGAGCCACCAGGAAGAACCCTTGTTTGGTACATACAGAGATCAAAATCAGAAAGGAACTATAGAAGTTTGATAATATAAACCTTTAAGCACATTGTCTAAAGCATAGTATTTTTGTGATTTACATGCTGTTATATCACCATTTAACATAAAATAGTTGATATTCCTTTACAACTCTTTTATTGCTATATCTTATTAGACATTGTTCTTAACAAAATTATCTATACCTGTCTTATCAAAGAAATAGAGGAAAACAAAATTGGAAAGACTAGAGATCTCCTCAAGAAAATTAGAGATATCATTTCAGTTCAGTCACTCAGTTGTATCAGACTTTTTGTGACCCCATGAATCACAGCATGCCAGGCTTCCCTGTCCATAACCAACTCCTGGAGTTTACTCAAACTCATGTCCATTGAGTCAGTGATGCCATCCAACCATCTCATGCTCTGTCGTCCCCTTCCCCTCCTGCCCCCAATCCCTCCCAGCATCAGGGTCTTTTCCAGTGAGTCAACTCTTCACATCAGGTGGCCAAAGTATTGGAGTTTCAGCTTCAGCATCAGTCCTTGCAATGAACACCCAGGACTGATCTCCTTTAGGATGGACTGGTTGGATCTCCTTGCAGTCCAAGGGACTCTTGCAGTCCAAGAGTCTTCTCCAACACCACAATTCAAAAGCATCAATATTTCGGTGCTCAGCTTTCTTCATAGACCAACTCTCACATCCATACATGACTACTGGAAAAACCATAGCCTTGACTAGACAGACCTTTGCTGACAAAGTAATGTCTCTGCTTTTTAATATGCTGTCTAGGTTGGTCATAACTTTCCTTCCAAGGAGTAAGCGTCTTTTAATTTCATGGCTGCAGTGACCATCTTCAGTGATTTTGGAGCCCCCAAAAATAAAGTCTGACACTGTTTCCACTGTTTCCCCATCTATTTATCATGAAGTGATGGGGTCAGATGCCATGAAATTAGTTTTCTGAATGTTGAGCTTTAGGTCAACTTTTTCACTCTTTTCTTTCACTTTCATCAAGAGGCATTTTAGTTCCTCTTCACTTTCGGCCATAAGAGTGGTGTCATTTGCATATCTGAGGTTATTGATATTCCTCCTGGCAATCTTGATTTCAGCTTGTGCTTCTTCCAGCCCAATTTTTCTCATGATGTACTCTGCATAAAAGTTAAATAAGCAGGGTGACAATATACAGACTTGACGAACTCCTTTTCCTATTTGGAACCGGTGTGTTGTTCCATGTGCAGTTCTAACTGTTGCTTCCAAGGGAACATTTTATGCAAAGATGAGCTCAATAAAGGACAGAAATGAATGGACCTAACAGAAGCCGAAGGTGTAAGAAGAGGTAATAAGAATACACAGAACTAAACAAAAAAGATCTTCATGACCCAGATAACCACGATGGTGTGAAAATTCACCTAAAAGCTGCACATCCTGGAGTACAAAGCCAAGTGGGCCTTAGGAAGCATCACTATGAACAAAGCTAGTGGAGGTAATGGAATTCCAGGTAAGCTGTTTCAAGTCCTAAAAGATGATGTCGTTAAAGATCTATACTCAATATGCTGGCAAATTTGGAAAACTCAACAATGAAAAGGTCAGTTTTCATTCCAATCCCAAAGAAAGACAATGCCAAAGAATATTCAAACTACCACATAGCTGCACTCATCTCACATGCTGGCAAAGTAATGCTCAAAATTCTCCAAGGAAGACTTCAACAATATGTGAACTTAGAACTTCCAAATGTTCAAGCTGGATTTACAAAAAGCAGAGGAACAGATATCAAATTGCCAGCATCCATCGGATCATATAAAATGCAAGAGAATTCCTGAAAAAAAAAGAAAGAAAAGAAAAAAACTACTTATGCTTTATTCACTACACCAAAGCCTTTGGCTGTGTGGATCACAATAAACTGGAAAATTCTTCAACTGATGGAAATACCAGACCACCTTACCTGCCTCCTGAGAAATCTATATGTACATTAAGAAGCAACAGTTAAAAATGCACATGAAACAACAGACTGGTTCCAAATTGGAAAAGGAGTATATCAAGGCTGCATATTGTCAGCCTGCATATTTAACTTATATGCAGAATACGTGATGAGGATTTCCTGTCTGGATGAAGCACAAGGTGGAATCAGGATTGCTGGGAGAACTGTCAATAACCTCAAATATGCAGATGACATCACCCTTATGGCAGAAAACAAATAGAAATTAAAGAGCCTCTTGATGAAAGTGAAAGTGGACACTGAAAAAGTTGGCTTAAAAGTCACGTGTACCCCAGTGTTCATCGCAGCACTGTTTATAATAGCCAGGACATGGAAGCAACCTAGATGTCCATCAGCAGATGAATGGATAAGAAAGCTATGGTACATATACACAATGGAGTACTACTCAGCCATTAAAAAGAATACATTTGAATCAGTTCTAATGAGGTGGATGAAACTGGAGCCTATTATACAGAGTGAAGTAAGCCAGAAGGAAAAACATAAATACATTATACTAATGCATATATATGGAATTTAGAAAGATGGTAACAATAACCCTGTGTACGAGACAGCAAAAGAGACACAGATGTATAGAACAGTCTTATGGACTCTGTGGGAGAGGGAGAGGGTGGGAAGATTTGGGAGAATGACATTGAAACATGTAAAATATCATGTCTGAAACGAGATGCCAGTCCAGGTTCGATGCACGATACTGGATGCTTGGGGCTAGTGCACTGGGACGACCCAGAGGGATGGTATGGGGAGGGAGGAGGGAGGAGAGTTCAGGATGGGGAACACATGTATACCTGTGGTGGATTAATTTTGATATTTGGCAAAACTAATACAATTATGTAAAGTTTATAAATAAAATAAAATTAAAAAAAAAAGTCAACATTCAAAAAATTGAAATCATGGCATCCTATCCCATCACTTCATGGCAAATTGATGGGGAAATACTGGAAATACTAACACAATTTATTTTCTTGGGCTCCAAAATTATGGCAGATGGTGACTGCAGCCATGAAATTAAAAGACACTTGCTCCTTAGAAGAAAATCTATGACTAACCTAGACAGCATATTAAAAAACACAGACATTACTTTGCCAAAAATGGTCGATGTAGTCAAGGCTATGGTTTTTCTTGTAGTCATATATGGATGTGAAACTTGGACCATAAAGAAAGCTGAGCACAGAAGAAATAATGCTTTTGAACGTGGTGTTGGAGAATACTCTTGAGGGTCCCTTGGACTGCAAGGAGGTCCAACCAGTCAGTCCTGAAGGAAATAAGTTCTGAATATCCATTGAAAAAATTGTTGCTGAAACTCCAAAACCTTGACCACCTAATGGGAAGAACTGACTCATTGGAATAGACCCTGATGCTAGGAAAGATTGAGGCAAGAAGAGAAGGGGATGACAGAGGATGAGATGTTTGGATGGCATCACCGCCTAGATGGACATGATTTTGAGCAAGCTTCAGATGTTGGTGATAGGCAGGGAAGCCTGGTGTTCTGCGGTCCATGGGGTCTCCAAGAGTCAGACACAACTTAGTGACAGAACTAACTTCTACTCAAAATCTCTGCAATGTAATTATACAAGGCAAACTGTTTCAAATGAGTTTTACTTAAGTTTTAAACATTTTAATGTGTATAATATTTCATTTCCTTTCTTAATACTAATAGTTCTGTTTTATTCCTACCAATTCCTCTCGATTTTTACAGACTAGTACTTATTTTGATGAAAATTGTTGTCACAAGATCTTCATAACTTAGCAGAAACTTTATGAGTTCAAAAATAATTCAAGAAAAACTAGATAAAAATTTAGAAACAGATACTCATTTTTAATATATTTAATATAAGTGAAACAAAGAGCAAGCAATCTAAGGAAGTAGATATAATCAATATATCTAAGTGCAGAAAAGTTTGAAAAACTGTATTAATGGTAGTTTATACAAATGAGAAGATAATGAATGAAAAAATTGCAATTTTTGAATATAGGAATTGTTGTCTCTGTTATATTGAAATATAAAGATATATATTAGTGTGTGCGAAGTTGCTTCAGTCATGTTTGACTCTTTGCAATCCTATGGACTATAGCCTGCCAGGCTCTTCTGTCCATACGATTTTCCTGGCAAGAATACTGAAGTGGGTAGCCATTTCCTCCTCCTGGTATCTTTCCATCCCAGGTATCAAACCTACTCCTCTTATGTCTCCAGCCTTGGCAGGTTTTTTTTTTTTTTTTTTACCAAAGTCTCCTAAAAAAGAGATTTAAACAAAATTAATTTCTTGGTACTGCATACAAGGATGAAAATCAGTGAGAGTTCCAAAAATATGGAGGCCATGTTATCTTTTAGAAATATGGATTTCTTTAATGAACTACTAGAATTTTACTTTTTCATATAAAGACTATAATTTCATTTCAGATTTCTTACAGCAAGTAGTGTAGTGACTGTATTTGGTCTTTCTGCTTTCCCTCTCATTCTCTATGATCTAATGTTACTCAGACATCAAAGTAATCTTTGAATAACTTGTCATGTTATCTCATTCTATTAATCAAACCACTTTGATGGACTTCCATTTCACATAGATTAAGCACCAATGTTTGTATAATAGGTACGAGTTGCTAAGTGATCTGTCCTCTACAAAGAGCCAATTCACAAAGTTATAATGAGAACTCTTGGGGTCCATTCTATTAGGAAATTCAAAGTATATGCACAAGTGCTAAGTCACTTCAGTCCTGCCAAACTCTTTGCAACACTATGGAACACAGCCTTCCAGGCTCCTCTGTCCACGGGATTCTCCAGACCAGAATACTGGAGTGGTTTGCTATGCCATCCTCTGAGGAATTTTCCTGACCCAGTCTCCTGCATTGGCAGGCATATTTTATACCACTATTGCCAGCTGGGACGTCCTCAAAGTACATCACTTCAGTTCAGTCACTCAGTCGTGTCCAACACTTTGCGACTTCATGAACTGCAGCACGCCAGGCTTCCCTGTCCATCATCAACTCCCAGAGCTTGCTCAGACTCATGTCCATTGTGTTGAGGATACCATCCAACCGTATCACCCTCTGTTGTCCCCTTTTCCTCCTGCCTTCAATCTTTCCCATCATTAGGGACTTTTCAAATGAATCAGTTCTTCACATCAGATGGCCAAAGTATTGGAATTTCAGCTTCAATGTCAGTCCTTCCAATGTATGTTCAGGACTGACTTCCTTTAGGATTGACTGGTTTGATCTCCTTGCCATCTAAGGGACTCTCAAGAGTCTTCTCCAATTGATTCAAAATCATCAATTCTTCAGAGCTCAGCTTTCTTTGTAGTCCAACTCCCACACCCATACATGACTACTGGAAAGAAAAAAAAAACATAGCTTTGACTAGATGGACCTTTGTCAGCAAAGTAACGTCTCTGCTTTTTAATATACTGTCTAGGTTGGTAAAAGCTTTTCTTCCAAGGAGCAAGCATCTTTTGATTTCATGGCTGCAGTCACCATCTGCAGTGATTTTGGAGCCCAAGAAAATAAAATCTGTCACTGTTTTCATTGAAGTTTCCCTATCTATTTGCCGTGAAGTGGTGGGACTGGATGCCATAATCTTAGTTTTTGGAATGTTGAATTTTAAACCAACTTTTTCACTCCTCTGTTTCATTCTCATCAATAGCTTCTTTATTCTCAAATTACATACTATATTATTATTACTGTAGTCACCTTGCTGTATATTGTCTATTTATTTTATAACTGAAAGTCTGAAACCTCTGAACAACAGTTTCACCTTTTCCCAACAAAACTTTTTATATGCTATGCATATTTATACACATATTAAAGAATACAATAGATATTGTTTTCTTTCTAGATTAGAGTTTGTCTCAACAAATAATTTTAATTATACTTATGATTTTCAAGTTAGACAGCTTCCAAATGTTTATGTGTGCATAAACATTTTATTGAGCATGCTCTCACAGTCATACCATTTTTCTTTGTTTGGAATACATTTACATTTATTAATTTTATCTCTGAATGTATGCTAATTCAGAATTTTTAAGGAAATAGATATGGTGATATAATTTCAGTTTTAATAGTAAAAATTTCACAAATAAGCAATGATTCCTAATGCAAACCAAAATTTGATGGAAAGCTTATATATGCATATTTATATGGGCTTCCCTGGTGGCTCTGATGGTAAAGAATCGAACTGCAATGCAGAAGTCTCAGGTTCAATTCCTGGGTCAGGAAGATATTCTGGAGAAGAGAGTGGCAACCCACTCCACTATTCTTGCATGGAGAACCCCTCTGGACAGAGGAGCGTGGTGGGCTATAGTCCATGGAGTCACAAAGAGTCACATACAATGGAGTGTCTACCACTTCACTTCATTTATATATATATATATATATAAAACTCTGGATAGCTTCCCCAGGCTGAATCCAGTGATGATTATAAACATTCCTTCCTTCCTTTATTTATTTATTTTTTTATGAAATTATACATATTTTAATGCCATTCTCCTAAATCATCCCCCCCGTACCTCTCCCACAGAGTCTAAAAGACTCTTACATACATCTGTGTCTCTTTTGCTGTCTCGCATACAGGGTTGTTGTTACCATCTTTCTAAATTCCATATATATGTGTTACTATACTGTATTGGTGTTTTTCTTTTTGGCTTACTTCACATTCCTTCCTTTAAATGAAAAGGAAATCTTCATAGAACAGAAAGAAAAAAAAAAGTTGTTTGTTACTAGCTCAGCAGTTAGCATTCAGTTATTTTGATTTTTTTTTCTTGTAAATAGACCTAGAATTGAGTGTCTGATTACTAATCATGGAACAAGAATCATGTAACTTCATGATAAAAGATTAATGGTACCTGTTAACTTCCTTTCTCACATAAACCTGCTGTGTTTTGAAACCTATTGGAAAAAAAAGAATTTACTATTTGTCATATTAAATATTTTTCTTGATCATGTTAGATAATACATATAATTGAAACAGTAAGAACAGAATGTTCTTATGTGTTCTTAAAATTTGAGTTTATTTCCCTCTCCTTCTTTCTACTTAGATTTCTTCAGACAACTGAAACCCAATGTTTGAATTATAGTTGACAAAACGTTATTTTATAAAGCTAAAAGATTGCTGTTAGAGTACAAAAATAACAAAGCTCAGCATCTTAACTAGTTAATAAACATTCATTTCAACAAATGGATATACATTTGTCCAAAGCTCTCAATTCTATAGTATGTCTCAAGCACAGATGTATCAAAATAATTTATGTAAATTCCCCTTTTTCCTTTAAGTTATAAATGACTATAGGAAGTCAAATTATAATTTTAAAACTTGTGAAGAGTGAATACGCTGAACGCCAACTTAAACATGTAGCAGCGCAAAACTAGTCCACTATCAAATTATTAAACATAAGTACTTTAAAAGAAAATTTCTTCTTCCAATATATCAAAAGAAATACTTATTCTTCCAGAACTTATGCTTCTCAAAAAAAGAAAACAAAACCAGAAATAAAAATTGATCAAATAACTGTATAAATAACAAAATATGCTTCAAAAGGATGTTTGCAGACAGCACGATATCCCAAAATAGCTTTCAAGTTAGGAATTACTGTGTTGTGCCATGCTTAGTTACTCAGTTGTGTCTGACTCTGCAACCCTCTGGACTGTAGCCTGCTAGGCTTCCTCTGTCCATGGGATTCTCCAAGCTAGAATCCTTAGTGGATTGCCATGTCTTTCTCCAGGGACTCTTTCAGGGATCAAACTTGCATCCCCTGCGTTAGCAGGCAGATCCTTTACCACTGATCCACCAGGGAAGACCACGCAGAGAATGTCAGGCATGTGTAAGTCAATAAGTCATTTTACTCCTCTTTAGCATCATGCTCCATCCCCAATCACCATGTTCATTATTGAACTTTGATCACAGCTCTTTGATATTTTCAAAAGCTAATATTTTTATGGTACCCAGTTTTATCTTTTTTCTCAAAAGGCTTCCTCTAGACCAAGCTACCAATTCAAACTCAGTACCAGAAGTCAGATTTATACTTACATGAAAGATGATTAGTCTCCAGAAAATAAATAAATAAATAAATAAACCTGAGAAAGTAAGCATTTGGAATAGTTATGAAAAGAAACTATCCTCAGGTTTTGTAACCCATAGGAAAATGCAGTATTTTCAAAAAAAGAGCGAGATACTGCTTTCAAAATAAGTTTGTAAAAGTATTAGGCCTCTCAGAGAAAAGGCAGAGGAACCAGAGATCAAATTGCTAACATCCACTGGATCATCAAAAAAGCAAGAAAGTTCCATAAAAATATCTATTTCTGCTTTATTGACTATGCCAAAGCCTTTGACTATGTGGATCACAATAAACTCTGGAAAATTCTGAAAGAGATGGGAATACCAGACCACCTGACCTGCCTCTTGAGAAATCTGTATGCAGGTCAGGAAGCAACAGTTAGAACTAGACATGGAAAAACAGACTGGTTCCAAATAGGAAAAGGAGGACATCAAGGCTGTATGTTGTTGCCCTGATTATTTAACTTATATGCAGAGTACATCATGAGAAATGTCGGGCTGGGTGACGCACAAGCCGGAATCAAGATTGCTGGTAGAAATATCAATAGCCTCAGATACGCAAATGACACCACCCTTATGGCAGAAAGTGAAGAAGAACTAAAGAGCCTCTTGGTGAAAGTGAAAGAGGAGAGTGAAAATGTTGGCTTACAGCTCAACATTCAGAAAACTAAGATCATGGTATCCAGTCTATCACTTCATGGAAAATAGATGAGGAAACAGTGTCAGACTTTATTTTTTGGGGCTCCAAAATCACTGCAGGTTGCAACTGCAGCCATGAAATTAAAAGATGCTTGCTCCTTGGGAGAAAAGCTATGACCAACCTAGACAGCATATTAAAAAGCGGAGACTTTACTTTGCTAAAAAAGTTCTGTCTAGTCAAGGCTATGGTTGTTCCAGCAGTCATGTATGTATGTGAGAGTTGGACTATAAAGAAAGCTGAGCACTGAAAAATTGGAGAAGACTCTTGAGAGCCCTTGGACAGCAAGTAGATCTAACTAGTCCATCCTAAAGGAAATCTGTCCTGAATATTCCTTCCAAGGATATCCTTCCAAGGATAATGTTGAAGCTGAAACTCAAAAACTTTGGCCACCTGATGTGAAGAACTGACTCATTTGAAAAGACCCTGATGCTGATAAAGATTGAAGGCGAGTCGAGAAAGGGATGACAGAAGATGAGATGGTTGGATGGCATCACTGACTCAATGGACATGAGTTTGCGTGAACTCCGGGAGTTGGGGATGGACAGGGAGGCCTGCTGCAGTCCGTGGGGCTGCAAAGAGTCAGACATGACTGAGCGACTGAACTGAACTAAACTAAGAGGAGGAAGTTTGAATTCAACATTTCTCAGTTTTCTCCTATGATGTTTTTGATGAGATTATATCTATTTTTTTCTTAAGGAGATTTATGTGACACATTTTTTTTTATATCCATTGAAAATAAATATTTCTTTCCCCCATAATTTTTTTATATTGCCTGGCTACTTTGTTAAACCAAAGGACATAAAATCTATTAAGTATTAAAAGTCATGACTTATGAACTGTATTTCAATAAAATAGAATCATGCTTATAACTTCTACATTATAATGAATGTAAACTGAAAATTTTTCACAGTTATGAGGAAAAGAAGGAAAGTTATAGATTTATGAAGTCACAAAGCTCATAATTTCTGGGAAATGTATCATCAGTTAAAAAAAAAAAGGCAAACTTTTTGTTTTGCAGTTTGTCTGGGAAAATACTAAAAAAGAATTCATCTCATCGTCTTTTTTAGTTATTCCTTAAAATCATTTTATTTGCATTGAGTTATGCAACATGTTACTTTTACATACAAACTTTTTTATTCCTTTCATTATGTGTCACCTTATACTTTTTACATTGTTTCATCACTATCCCTCACCCATCCAAGTAATATAAGTTAAAAGTTATTTTTTAACAAAAACAATCCAGTCAGTAAATGGACAGAAGACCTAAACAGATGTTTCTCCAAAGACATACAGATGCCCAGTTGGTATATGACATGAAATTCAACATTAATAATTATTAGAGAAATGCAAAACAAAACTATAAAAAGCTATCACCTGATACCACCAATCATATGGCCACATCAGTAAAATATCTATACACAATAAATACTTTTGAGAGAATGTAGAGAAAAGGGAATCTTCCTACACTGTTGGTGGAATGTAAATTAGTGCAACCACTATGGAGAATAATATAGAGGTCTCTTAAAAAATAAAAATAGAATTATCATATAATTATGCAGATCCATTTTGGCATTTTATACAGAAAAGATTAAAACTCTCATTTGAAAAGATACATGCACCCCAATGTTCATAGTAGCTGTATTTACAATAAGCAAGACATGAAGCAACCTAAAAGTCCATAGACAGATGAATGCATAAAAAAGAGATGGCTTATGTATAAGGATTGTTGTTGTTCAGTTGTGTCTGGTTCTTTGTGACCCCATGGACTGCAGCATGCCAGACTTCCCTGTCCTTAACTATTTCCCAGAGTTTGCTCAAACTCATGTCCATTGAGTCAGTGATGCCAAACAACTATCTTACCCTCTGTCGCTTCCTTTTCCTCCTGCCTTCAATCTTTCCCTTCATCAGAGTCTTTTCCATTTAATCAGGTTTTCACATCAGGTATCCAAAGTATTGGAGCTTCAACATCAGTCCTTCCAAAGAATATTCAGGGTAATTTCCTTTAGGATTAATTAGTTTGATCACTTTGCTGTCCAAGGGACCCTCAGGAATCTTGTCCAGCGCCACAATTCAGAAGCACCAATTCTTCAGCATTCAACCTTCATTATGGTCCAACTCTGACATCCACACACGAATACTGGAAAAAAACCATAACTTTTACTATACAGACCTTTGTTGGCAAAATTATGTCTCTGATTTTTAATACACTGTCTAGGTTTGTCATAACTTTTCTTCCAAGCAGAAAGCATCTTTATTTTCATGGCTACAGTCACCATCCACAGTGATTTCGCAGCCCAAGAAAATAAAGACTATCACTGTTTCTCTTTTTCCCCATATATTTGCCATGAAGTGATGGCACCAGATGCGATGATCTTAGTTTTTTGAAAGTTGAGTTTTAAGCCAAGTTTTTCACTCTCCTCTTTCACCTTCATCAAGAGGTTGTTTAGTTTTTCTTTGCTTTCTGCCATAAGAATAGTATCATCTGCATATCTGACTTCATTGCTATTTATCCCAGAAATCTTGACTCCAGCTTGAGCTTCATCCAGCCAGGCATTTGGCATGATGTACTCTGCATAGAAGTTAAATAAACAGAGTGACAATATACAGCCTTGTCATACTTGTTTCCCAATTTTGAACCTGTTTGTTGTCCCATGACCAGTTCTAACCATTGCTTCTTGACCTGCATATAGATTTCTCAGAAGGCAGGTAAGGTGGCCTGGTATTCCCATCTCTTTAAGAATTTTCCACATTTTTTTGTGATTCACATGGTCAAAGGCTTTAGTGTAGTCAATGAAGCAGAAGTGGATGTTTTTCTGGAATTCCCTTGCTTTTTCTATGATTCAATGGATGTTGGCAATTTCATCTCTGATTCCCCTGCCTATTCTAAACCCAGATTTTTCATCTGGAAGTTCTTGGTTCACATACTGTTGAAACCTGACTTGCACAATTTCAAGTGTGACCTTGCTAGCATGTAAATTGAGGGCAACATTCTTTGGCATTGCCTTCTTTGGGATTGGAATGAAAATTGATCTTTTCCAGTCCTGTAGTCGCTGCTGAGTTTTCCAAATATGCTGTTATACTGAGTGCAGGACTTTAACAGTATCACCTTTTAGGATGGAAATAGCTCTGCTGGAAATCCATTACCTCTGCTAGCTTTGTTTGAAGTCATGCTTCCTAAGGCCTACTTGATTTCACACTCCAGGATGTCTGGCTATAGGTGAGTAATCAAGGATGTACCCATCGATGATAACATTAAGTGAAGTAAGTCAGAGGGAGAAAGAGAAAAATCATATGATGCCATTGATATGTGGACTCTAAAAAATGATAATGCACTTGTTTACAAAACAGGAATAGACTCACAGACACAGAAAACAAGCTTATGGTTATCAAAGGAGAAATGGAGTGGAGCCTGCAGGCAGTTGGGTGGAGCTGGGTTTTGGTGTCCAGAGGATGCTTGCTCAGGCCTGGGAGAAGTATGACAGCCACAACTGGTATGTACATGAAGTGCCTGTGGTGGCAGACACCAGCAGGCAGAGGCCCGTTCTGGTGCCACATTTTTTTTTTTTTTTTTAAATTTTGTTGCTTACTGGGACTGCTTGTCAGTGTATAAAAATGGCTTTGTACATAAATAACATTATCATATAAATGCCATCTATTTCTAGATTATTTCTTCTGTCTCACTGATCAAATTATTTATTTCTATTGAAATATAACATTGAATTGATTTTAGCATCTTTATAGCCCTTCTGCATGTGAAATTTTTCCCATTAGTAGTCTTCTTTTTAAATATCCTGCAGATATCTCTCTTTCTATAAAAATTTCAGGTAATTTGTTCAAATAAAAAATGCTGGTGTGATTCTAGTTAAATTTCAATATTTTCATATCAGAGATAATTATTAATTTCAGAGGACTGATATTTTTATCATTTTAAAATTTACATGCCAAATTTTTACATGTCATGTTTCTTTTTTTGTTTTATTCCAGTTGTACACATCAGATCACTCTGTTACTACCACTTATTTTTTTTTTTCTGTCTCATTTTCATTGTTTGTTCACCCAGCTTAAAATCCATAGCTAATCATTTTAATCACTCTAATGCATTTAATTTCTGTTCTATCTCTGTCTACTCTGCCATTATCTCATTTCCTTATTCCCCTTGGCATAACCTCCAGCCTGATTGCATCTATCTCTCCACTTTATCTGACCCTGTATGGTTACTGTTGTCTGGTACAGGAAGAAAAAGGACATTCATACCAATGGTTCTCTATATAAATTTGATGACCTCCATGAATAACAAGAAGGCTTTTGATATTCTCAGGCAATCATATACCATACTCTTTTTTTTTTTTTTAATTTTCCTGAGTCATTCCTTGCAATTCTGAGTAAAAATGTCTTCCCACTTACTCAGAGTAAATGAGTGCAAAGTCCTTGCAATAGCCTCCAAGATTCTGCTTCATTTCTGAACTCATCCTCTAAAGCGTTCCCTCTTTACACACTCTGATCCAGAAAATCAGACCTCTCTATTGTTCCTCAAACACACTGCTCCATGCATACTTGATTATTCTGTCAAGCTTGAGTAGCATTCATCAAGATATGTGCTTGATTAGCCTCTTCAATCAGAGAAGGCAATGGCACCCCACTCCAGTACTCTTGCCTGGCAAATCCCATGGATGGAAGAGCCTGATAGGCTGCAGTCCATGGGGTCGCTAGGAGTCGGACATGACTGAGGGACTTCACTTGCACTTTTCTCTTTCATGCATTGGAGAAGGAAGTGGCAAGCCACTCCAGTGTTCTTGCCTGGAGAATCCCAGGGACGAGGGAGCCTGGTGGGCTGCCCTCTCTGGGGTCGCACAGAGTCGGACATGACTGAAGTGACTTAGCAGCAGCAGCAGCAGCCTCTTCAATTGTGCTGACATTTTGAACACATTTAAGCCTGATCTTGCTATTCAGTTTTGAAAAGTATTCTCTACAGCTAATATGCAGAATTCTAAGATGGTTCCCCAGAGTTCTTTCACCCTTATGTACATTGCCTGTGTTATCTCTTCACCTTAAGTGTAGACCAGACTTTTTAATATGATTTTTCTCCTGTGATTGAAGTGAAGCATTAGTAGCTCAGTCTTGTCCAACTCTTTGCGACCCTATGGACTGTAACCAACCAGGCTCCTCTGTCCATGGGGTTAAGTAGATTAAACAGCAGTGGTAAAGGAATTTTGTAGATGTAATTAAATTTCATATCCAGCTAGCATCAGATGAATCACTGGTGGGATTATAGTGTATAGAACCAATCTAATCTTGTGAGCTCTTTAAACCGAGTCTTATCTTTCTCTTTGGGGCTTCCCTGGTGACTCAGGTGGTAAAGAATCTGCCTGCCATCCAGGAGACTTGGGTTTGATCCCTGGGTCTGATCCCTGGGTCATGAAGTTCACCTGGAGTAGAAAATGGAAACCCGTTCCAGTATTCTTGCCTGGAAAATCCCATGGACAGAGAAGACTGGCAAGCTACAGTCCATGGGGTCCCAAAGAGTCAGACACAATTAGCAACTAATGCTTTCATTTTCAATCTTTCTTTGAAGAGAGAGATCTAGTGAAACTAAAGAACACTTCCACGTTGTAGAAAAAGATATTTGGACCTAAAGTCCTCACTCTTAAAAATTGCGAGAACTGAACTAGGCCAATAATTAATGAGCTTGGAAGAGAAACTAAGTTTCAAATGACACTGCAGTCCAACCAACACCTTGGATGCAGTCTTCTATGACTGAGATCAGATGACCCAGCCAAGCCATATTCACAATCACAATGTCTGTGCTGTTTTTAGCCACTAAATTTATGGTATTTTGTTATTTGTCAACAGAAAACTAATACAGTATCACTTCCATTTCTCCTTAATTTCATATAGTCTTCCATAGCACTTAACACATTTACCACACTGAGTTTTGACTTCTTGAATAATTTGGCCCAAAATTATTTCTAAGTAGAATGAATTTCTAAGTAGATGAAAGTTCTATAATAACTTAATTATTTTCCAATTATATTGGATTATGATAACAGAATATAGTACACACCATCTTTAAATATTTGGTTAAAGTTTTTTTTTTTTTTCTCCTAGCAAAGGGTATCACTAATTTTTGGAGGTATATCATGCACAGTGAGAAAATATAACATATGGATGGTAGATTTTTGTGTTTGTTTGTTTGTTTGTTTGTTTTGGATTGGCTTGTTTTATTTCTCCTCTGTATTGAAGCCTTTTTTGTGTGTTAATGTAAGATGATAAAATAGCTTTTTCTTTGATTTTTTGTGTATGTGAAATCAAATTAGTAAGATTTTTTTCAACTATAATTACTAATCACTTAAACCTACTTTTCTGTGAGGTAGTTCTCTGTTACTATTGCGAACTGAGTCAGGCTATACACCCATATAGAAAAATTTAAGCTTATGGAATCAGGAGACAACTAAGATTATTTGTCGAATAACTTCCCAATTCTGGCTGCACATTGAAGTAACCATCTGAATCATATCTCTGTGTGTGTGTCAATTCAGGATTTGCTCCAGATAACTCTGGGTGAAGATTGAGAATCAGTGAAATAACCAACCTCCTATATATAACAGTTCAGGAAACTGAGATATTTAGAGATTAAAATTTCACTCACTGTTACCCAATAAGTAAAAAGCATATCTATAACTAAAGCTAAATTTCTCTGAAATCACAATAAAATCTGAAGAAATAAAACATGAATATAAAGCTTGATGGTACAGTTCAAGTCTGAAAAGATTTCACTTTACAAGCTAACCTTCTGAAGTTTTTTGTTTCCAAATTAACTGAGTAATATAAATATGCTGGTCCTTGTTCAGCAAGGAGTTAAAATTATTTTCTAGAATTGGCAGGGTGCAAATGAGTGGGTGTGTGTAATTATGCAACATATGGAATTACTGAATCCATTCTTGACTGTGTTACTTTGTATTCCTTGTAATGCTACTCATTACTCTATGTGATTTTAATTGTGTTCTTAGGTGGATATATTAAAGATTAATGATGCATTTAACTTAAGTCAAGACTTACAGAGATGTGAAAAAATAGGGTAGAAGCTATAATATTTAAAGATTTTTCGCTTTCCCTTTGGAGGGACTATATCCTGAGTATTTTATGTGAAAAAATTAAGTGGTTATAGTCAGTCTCTTAGTGGTGTGTTATTATCCCATATTCTTGCCATATAACTGACATTATAACTCTGCCATCCTACTTGGAAATATATAGTGAGCTGGTGTGCAATGAGAGCCATTATCCGACTCAATAGGTTGGGTTTAATTGAGTAGGGTGTGCACATAATATTTTCATTGCCTTAGTAGGAAAAAATACAGCTCCCTATTTCATATCAAATAAGATGTTAATCTTTTCATAAAGAAATATGAACTTAAGTCACAAGAATTTTTTACATAACTGATTAAAATATATTGACAGGCTTTAGATAAACATGTGGCTACAATTTAACTAATGAAGGGAATCGCTAAATTACTGAATGGAGATCAGATACTATTTTCACGGGTTAAACAAATTAGGTTGGACTTATAACACCAATAATTATAATGATGATAAATACTTTTATTGCACTGCTTGTAGTGCTGCTAAAATAATGACACCAGCAGCAGAAGCAAATATACCTGGCAAGAATATGCCAGGCATTCTTGTCAGTTCTTTATATACACTTATCAATTTATTTAAATGTTCAATGTAATCCTATATAGTAAGTCATCACTATTTTTTATACCCATTTTACAAGATTATGAAAATGTGACACAGGAGATTAAATAACTTTGAAACTGAAAGTGAAGTCACTCAGTGGTGTCCAACTCTTTAGGACCCCATGGACTGTATGTAGCCTACCAGGCTCCTCAGTCCATGGAATTTTCCAGGCAAGAGTGCTGGAGTACGTTGCCATTTCCTTCTCCGGGGGATCTTCCCAACCCAGGGATTGAACCGGGGTCTCCTGCATTGCACGCAAACGCTTTACCATCTGAGCCACCAGGGAATCAAGATCATAATCTGGTAAATTGAACATTTGGGACTTAAATAACACATTGAGGCTAAAGAACCTTTGTCAGTGTGTGTGTGTTTACAGTTTAACTGAACTATAATTCATATACCAAAAAGCTCACTCATTTAATTGTACAAATTCATGTTTTTAGATTATTTACAAAATTTACATATATTGCCACAATTAATTTTAGAACATTTTCATCACCCCCCCCAAAAGTAACTCCACACCATTTAATAGTCATCTCTCCTTTTCCCCAAACTGTTAGGCTATAAACCATCTCTAATATAATTTCTGACTCTTAAAACTTTGCTTATTTTGAAATTTCAAATAAATGTTATAATATGTGGTCTTTTTCAACTGTTTTATTTTACTTAGCATAACATTAACACGACCCATATATATTGTAGAATAAGTTGGTACTTCACTAATTTTTATTCATGCGTAATATTCCATTGGGCTTCCCAGAAGGGGCTAATGGTAAAGAAACTGCTTACCAATGCAGGGACCGTAAGAAACACAGATTTGATCCCTGGGTCAGGGAGATTTCCTGGAGGAGAACATGAAAATCCACTCCAGTATTCTTGCCTGGAGAATCCCATGGACAGAGGGGCCTGGCAGGCTACAGTCCATGGAGTTGCAAAGAGTTAGGTATGACTGAAGTGACTGAGCACAATATATTCCATTGTATGAATATACTATGTTGTATTTATCCATCCATCAGTGTAAAAACATTTGGTTTATTTGCACTTTGACTATGACAAATAATGTTGCTATGAATTAATATTCATAATGCCATAGTCTTTAAAGCCCTAATAATATTGTCTAGCATTTATATACCATTTAAGTTAGACAGGAGGATTACTTTTCTGAATCATTGTTTTATGGGAAAAAAATGCAATTCAAAGTTGTGGGTGTGACTACAATATGAGACAAGTCACCAAAATTTTGCTATTAACTTTCTTATCTGAAAAGGGGAGATTCTACTTAACAATTCTATTCAGAATGGTTCCATATGTGGGTAAAGAAGCAACAGTTAGAACTAAACAAGGAAAAACTGACTGCTTCAAAGTTGGGAAAAGAGTACAACAAGGCTATATTTTGTCATTCTGTTTATTTTCCTTCAATGTAGAGTACATCATGGGAAATGCTAGACTGGATGAATCACAAGCTAGAATCAAGAATGTGGGGAGAAACATCAACAACCTCAGATATGCAGATGATACCACTCTAAAAGCAGAAAGTAAAGAGGAACTAAACAGTTTCTTGATGAAGGTGAAAGAGGAAAGTGTAAAAGCTGTTTTTTTTTTTAAATATAATATAAATGTATTTATTTCAATTGGAGGCTAAATACTTTAATTACTTTAAATTTAATTACTTTAATTTAATAATTTAATTAATTAATTTAATTTGAGGCTAATTACTTATATGCAGACTACATCATGAGAAACGCTGGACTGGAAGAAACACAAGCTGGAATCAAGATTGCCAGGAGAAATATAAATACTCTCAGATATGCAGATGACACCACCTTTATGGCAGAAAGTGAAGAGTAACTAAAAAGCCTCTTGATGAAGGTGAAAGTGGAGAGTGAAAAAGGTGGCTTAAAGCTCAACATTCAGAAAACAAAGATCATGGCATCCGGTCCCATCACTTCATGGGAAATAGATGGGGAAACAGTGGAAACAGTGTCAGACTTTATTTTTCTGGTTTCCAAAATCACTACAGATGGTGACTGCAGCCATGAAATTAAAAGACGCTTACTCCTTGGAAGGAACGTTATGACCAACCTAGATAGCATATTCAAAAGCAGAGACATTATTTTGCCAACGAAGGTTCGTCTAGTCAAGGCTATGGTTTTTCCTGTGGTCATGTATGGATGTGAGAATTGGACTGTGAAGAGGGCTGAGTGCTGAATAATTGATGCTTTTGAACTGTGGTGTTGGAGAAGACTGTTGAGAGTCCCTTGGACTGCAAGGAGATCCAACCAGTCCATTCTAAAGGAGATAGGCCCTGAGATTTCTTTGGAAGGAAAGATGCTAAAGCTGAAACTCCAGTAGTTTGGCCACCTCATGCAAAGAGTTGACTCATTGGAAAAGACTCTGATGCTGGGAGGGATTGGGGACAGGAGGAGAAGGGGACGACAGAGGATGAGATGGCTGGATGGCATCACTGACTCGATGGACATGAGTCTGAGTGAACTCCGGGAGTTGGTGATGGACAGGGAGGCCTGGCGTGCTGTGATTCATGGGGTCGCAAAGAGTCGGACACGACTGAGAGACTGATCTGATCTGATCTGAATTACTTTACAATATTGTATTGATTTTGCCATACATTTACATGAATCTTTTAAAACTCAACATTTGAAAAACTAAGATCATGGCATCTGGTCCCATTACTTCATAGAAAATAGAAGGAGAAAAAGAGGAAGCAGTGGCAGATTTTCTTTTCTTGGAGTCTAAAATTAATGCAGACGGTGACTGCAGCCATAAAATTAAAAGACACTGGCTCCTTTGAAGGAAAGCTATGACACAGCATATGAAAAAGCAGAGACATCACTTTGCTGACAAAAGTCCCTGTAGTCAAAGCTATGGTTTTTCCAATGGTCATATACGGATGTGAGAGTTAGACAGTACAGAAGACTGAGCAGCAAAGATGATGTTTTTGAATTTGGGTGCTGGAGAAGACTCTTGAAGACATCAAGGCAATCAAATGAGTCAGTTCTAAAGAAAATCAACCCTAAATCTTCTTTGGAAAGCCAGTTGCTGGAACTGTGATACTTTGATCACCTGAGTGAAGAACCAACTCATTGGAAAAGACACTGATGATGGGAAGGATTGAAGGCACAAAGATAAAATGATGTCAGAAGAAAAGATGGTTATATAGCATCACTGACACAATGGACATGAATCGCAGACCCTGGGAGATAGTAGAGGACAGAAGAGCCTGGAGTGCTACAGTCCATTAGGTCTTAAAGAGTTGAACACAACTTAACAACTGAACAACAACAGAACGGTTCTAACTTTACAGAAAATTGACTAAGTTTTATAATTTTTTTCTCCATAAACCTGTACAGAGTCTAGAATATATTGGATGCTCAATGAATTTTTGCTAAATAAAAAAAATTATTAATGGAAAATATGTTTACTAGCATAAATAAATTAATTTGCTCATCAAGAATTAATAAATACTCTTCAATTTCATCCTCTTCTGGATGATATGCTACCCCCCTCTCTGCCATTAGACTTTATAGAAGACACCAAAGACCATAGGCTAGCTATAGAAACTACACCTATCACATATAGAAGCATTATCTTTTGAAGATGCCCTTTCCCTGAAGTGAGCAAGTTAGGAACTCTATGATGGCAAGTATCTGAATGACTTGAGTTTTCTATATAACATTTGAATTTGTTCTGATCACACAGACCACAGCCTTGTCTAATTAAATGAAACTAAGTCATGCTGTGTAGGACCACCCAAGACAGACTGGTTATGGTGGAGAGGTCTGACAAAATGTGGTCCACTGGAGAAGGGAAAGGCAAACCACTTCAGAATTCTTGCCTTGAGAACCCCATGACCAGTATGAAAAAGCAACATGATAGGATACTTAAAGAGGAACTCCCCAGGTGAGTAAATGCCCAATATGCTACTGGAGATCAGTGGAGAAATAACTCCAGAAGGAAAGAAGGGAAGGAGCCAAAGCAAAAACAATACCCAACTGTGGATGTGACTGGTGATAGAAGTAAGATCGGATGCTGTAAACAGCAATATTGCATAGGAAACTGGAATGAATGAATCAAGGCAAATTGGAAGTGGTCAAACAAGAGATGGCAAGAGGGAATGCTGACATTCTAGGAATCAGCGAACTAAAATCAACTGGAATGGGTAAATTTAACTCAGATGACCATTATATCTACTACTGTGGGCAAGAATCTTTTAGAAGAAATGGAGTAGCCATCATGGTCAACAAAAGAGTCTGAAATGCAGTAATTGGATGCAATCTCAAAAGCAACAGAATGATCTCTGTTCATTTTCAAGGCAAGCGATTCAAAATCATGGTAATCCAAGCCTATGTCCCAACCAGTAATGCTGAAGAAGCTGAAGTTGAACGGTTCTATAGAGACCTACAAGACTTTCAGAACTAACACCAAAAAAAGATGTCCTTTTCATTATAGGGGACTGGAATGAAAAAGTAGGAAGTCAAGAAACATCTGGAGTAACAGAAAAACTTGGCCTTGGAGTACGGAATGAAGCAAGGCAAAGGCTAATAGAGTTTTGCCAAGAGAACGCACAGGTAATAGCAAACAACCTCTTCCAACAACACAAGAGAAGACTCTACACATGGACATCACCAGATGGCCAACACAAAAATTAGATTCATTATATTCTTTGCAGCCAAAAATGGAGAAGCTCTATACAGTCAGCAAAAACAAGACTGGGAGCTGACTGTGTCTCAGATCATGAACCTCTTATTGCCAAATTCAGACTGAAATTGAAGAAAGTAGGGAAAACCACTAGATCATTCAGGTATGACATAAATCAAATCCCTTATGATTATACAGTGGAACTGAGAAATAGATTTAAGGTACTAGATCTGATAGACAGAGTGCCAGATGAACTATGGATGAGGATTTGTGATATTGTACAGAAGACAGGGATCAAGACAATCCCCATGGAAAAGAAATGCAAAAAAGCAAAATGGCTGTCTGGGGAAGCCTTAAAAATAGCTGTGAAAAGAAGAGAAGTGAAAAGCAAAGGAGAAAAGGAAAGATATAAGCATCTGAATGCAGAGTTTCAAAGAATAGCAAGAAGAGATAAGAAAGACTTCCTCAGTGGTCAATGCAAAGAAATAGAGGAAAACAACAGAATGGGAAAGACTAGAGATCACTTCAAGAAAATCAGAGATAACCAGGGAACATTTTTGCAAAGATGGGCTCGATAAAGAACAGACATGGTACGGACCTGACAGAAGAAGATATTAAGAAGAGGTGGCAAGAATACACAGAAGAACTGTACAAAAAAGAGCTTCATGACCCAGATAATCACGATGGTGTGATCACTCATCTAGAGCCAGACATCCTGGAATGTGAAGTCAAATGGGTCTTAGAAAGCATCACTATGAACAAAGCTAGTGGAGGTGATGGAATTCCAGTTGAGCTATTTCAAATCCTGAAATATGATTCTGTGAAAGTGCTCCACTCAATATGCCAGCAAATTTGGAAAACTCATCTGTGGCCACAAGACTGAAAAAGGTTGGTTTTCATTTGAATACCAAAGAAAGGCAATGCCAAAGAATGCTAAAACTACTGCACAATTGCACTCATCTCACATGCTAGTATGCTCAAAATTCTCCCAGCCAGGCTTCAGCAAATGTGAACCATGAACTTTGAGATGTTCAAGCTGGTTTTAGAAAAGCAGAAGAACCAGAAATCAAACTGCCAACATCTGCTGGATCATTGAAAAAGCAAGAGAGTTCCAGGAAAACATCTGTTTCTGCTTTATTGACTATGCCAAAGCCTTTGACTGTGTGGATCACAATAAACTGTGGGAAATTATGAAAGAGATGGGAATACCAGACCACTTGACCTGCCTCTTGAGAAACCTGTATGCAGGTCAGGAAGCAAAAGTTAGAACTGGAAATGGAACAACAGACTGGTTCCAAATATGAAAATGAGTATGTCAAGGCTGTATATTGTCACCCTGCTTATTTAACTTATACTCAGAGTACATCATGAGAAACGCTGGGCTGGAAGAAGCACAAGCTGGAATCAAGTTTGCTGGGAGAAATATCAATAACCTCAGATATGTATATGTCACCACCTTTATGGCAGAAAGTGAAGAAGAACTAAAAAGCCTCTTGAAGAAAATAAAAGAGGAGAGTCAAAATGTTGGCTTAAAGCTCAGTATTCAGAAAACTAAGATCATGGCATCTGGCCCCATCACTCCATAAAAAATAGATGGGGAAACAGTGGAAATAGTGCCAGACTTTATTTCTTGGGGGTCCAAAATCACTGCAGATGGTGATTGCAGCCATGAAATTAAAAGACGCTTACTCCTTGGAAGGAAAGTTATGACCAACCTAGACAGCATATTAAAAGGCAGAGACATTACTTTGCCAACAAAGGTCCGTCTAGTCAAGGCTATGGTTTTTCCTGTAGTCATGTATGGATGTGTGAGTTGGACTATAAAGAAAGCTGAGAGCCGGATAATTGATGCTTTTGAACTGCAGTGCTCTAGAAGACTCTTGAGAGTCCCTTGGACATGGACATCCTAAAGGAGATCAGTCCTGGGTGTTCATCAGAATGACTGATACTGAAGCTGAAACTTTGGTCATCTCATGCGAAGAGTTGACTCATTGGTAAAGACCCTGATGCTGGGAGGGATTTGGGGCAGGAGGAGAAGGGGTTGACAGAGGATGAAATGGCTGTATTGTATCACCAACTCGATGGACATGAGTTTAGGTTAACTCCGGGAGTTAGTAATGGTAGGGAGGCCTGGCATGCTGTGATTCATGGGATCACAAATAGTCGGACACACCTGAGTGACTGAACTGAACTGTACTGAAGAGGGTTTGCAATGCTTCAGATTGTCCTCCACTTAGGACTATAGACTTTCAATGGACTCATCCATTTCCGTACCAGATGGGCATTGTTCAGACAGGGTGTTAGAAACTCGACCTGATCCTAGAATTTGTCTAAGACTCCAAATTCCAGTTTCCTATGGCTATGGGTGGACTTGGGCATCTATACACTCAGTAACATTATAAAAGAGATCTCACCTTGGTTTCTGATGGAACATTTCAGTTTTCTGCTACCTCTTTAACTTTTTTTCCTTTCCTGTAGCCCAGATCCCTTGCTTGAATCTGTGATAGTTTCCTAGATCTTATCACCTTCATTTCTCTGAAAATATTTCTAGGACTTTCTCTTTCCCACACACTAAATGAAACTAAGAGCTTCTCTTTTCATGACACCATGCCCTCTGCTGCTTTATATTTGCCTTCACTCCTGGGGAGTCCTCCTGCCATTCCACCAGACAAGAAAAGATTAGACAAAGTTGGCATGCATCATGCAACTTCTCTTCTCCGGAAGAGTGTATTCTACACTTGTGTTAACTTTAATCTGTTCCCACTCATTCCTGAGTGAACTGCTTCTCTTCCATGTTATGTGATTGAAGTTCTGCCATTCTTCTCAGCTGAGTCAGAACAAATGTTCTTACATTTTTTCTTTATTTCCAATAAAATGGATGGATGAAATGCTCACTCATATTCAAGAGTCTATTCCAAAATATATTTTATATTCCATAAGACATATCTAAAAATTAACTAGCTGGATTTTTAGGCTATTTCACTATATTATCAATAAGTATTCTTATTTGTTCATATATTTGCCACAAAAATATTGTTTTTTAAGAAAATAGCATTAAATGTTATATTATATTTAATATCCCATATTTGACAGTGAAACATTATCTCAAGCTTGAGAATTTTATCTTGAGCATTCTTCTTAAGAGTACTGGTAATATCATCAGTAGTTACTTTTGCAAATATAAAAAATTCTATTTAAATCAAATAAATTATTTTCTTTTTATCTATGTGATTTTCAACTCTTGGAGTCTCAGATTCCTCATCAGAAAGAGAGGAAAACAAATAAACAGATAAACAAACTTAAAATGAGTTAATGTGACAATTCAAGTGAGTGCATGTAACTAGCATAATTTTTGAAAATAAATAGCATCCAACCTGTATCATTAATATATGAGGGTATTTTATTAAGATATAAATTACAGCATTATTTTCTAACTCAGTGTTACTCAGTAGAAAGTGTCAAGTGAGAATTATTTACTTAAAAATTTTAATTTAATTTTAAACTACTCACCTCCAGTCATTTGCATACTCCTTCTTTCAAAAGAACAAAATACAAACAATGCTTATATATTGTGCTCTGAAAGTGATGTTCCAGCTGGTACTGTTTTTTAGTTGCTTTATTTTTTTTCCTGCCCTCTTGTAAGATATAAAGCCTGCCATTCTATAATGTCTGTAGATTATTAATTTAAAACTGATTTATTCACACTGTTCAAAGTTCTGTGCCTTACAAATGTACACAATAAACTTTAAGTCTACCTGGTGATATTTTCAATGCAATCTTCATAACGATATAAAGAAAAAGAAGCAAGCCAAGCAGGCAGAAGTTCTATGGGAAAGAAATCAAAAGCAGCCTTTCTAAGCTCTGACAGGTTTCAGCATATATCTCACAGCTCTTGTTGTTATTTTGAAGCAGCATGGTGCCAAAATATGCTTCCAATTTTTGAAAAGCTACTATGCAGAAATATATTGAACTAATGGCATAGAAGATTTGTATCTCACTGTACACACTCTGTTCTCCTTGGCTGTTAAGCGGTGCTGAGACTCCAGGTTTGTATATTTTTCAAATAAATTGACAGAGCTATTGTGGCAATGGGATTTGACAGAACAACACATTCATTACTTTGCTGATTCAAGTTGCATTGTTGTGCTAAGCTGGTTTTCTTGAACTCTTTCACTGAGTCAGTAAGATTATAAAGTCAATAGAAATAACCAAATAAAGATGGTTTAGTGTATTCAAAAAGGCTAAAAAAATAATCTCATATGCATTTTTTTCTTTTTTTTCTCTCAAGATAGAGATGCCTATGTTCAAAACTGCTATTGACTAGCCAAAAGTACAGATTTGTCACCCTGGGTTCCTTCCTCCTGTGATGTTATTAGATCTTCAGAAGGCTTTCTGACCTTCTCACTTGATTCAGTCTTTATTTTCAAGTGTTAGAAATACAAGTTTCTCAGGGTTACTTCTAAAGTAGCAAAGCCAGATTAACAAACTCCCAAGAATTTAAGGGGGATATAAATGTTGACTGGTTTCAGCACTTTGATATTTTAATTTTTTTCTCTTTGATTTCTTGATTCTATATTACAAAGAGAAGTCATCTTGAAACTGGTCATGCAGTGCTCTCATCAGCTTCATAGTGATTCTTTTCAGCACAGTTAAACTTCAGTTCCAGGGTCAATTTGTTCCCATTTCTCAAGGAAATGGGAATATTTCAGAAGACTTATGTCAGTTTATGTTTGGAGAAGGCAATGGCACCCCACTCCAGTACTCTTGCCTGGAAAATCCCATGGATGGGGGAGCCTGGAAGGCTGCAGTCCATGGGGTCTCTGAAGGTCGGAAGTAACTGAACGACTTCACTTTTGCTTTTCACTTTCATGCATTGGAGAAGGAAATGGCAACCCACTCCAGTGTTCTTGCCTGGAGAATCCCAGGGATGGGGAAGCCTAGTGGGCTGCTGTCTATGAGGTCACACAGAGTCAGACACGACTGAAGTGACTTAGCAATAGCAATGGCAGTTTATGTTATAGCTGCAATGCACGAGACCCCAGTTTGATTCCTGGATCAGAAAGATCCGCTGGAGAAGGGATAGGCTACCTACTCCAGTATTCTTGGGCTTCCTTTGTGGCTCAGCTTGTGAAGAATCCACCTGCATTTCAGGAGACCTGGATTCAGTCCCTGAGTTGGGAAGATCCCCTGTAGAAGGGAAAGGCTGCCCACCTCAGTATTCTGGCCTGAAGAATTCCATGGACTCTATAGTCCATGGGGTCATAAAAAGTCAGACACGACTGAGTGACTTTGACTTACTTACTTATGTTATGGCTACAATGTGTTATAGTTGTATTATATGGCTACAATGTATTATAGTTGTATATAATCATCATGTATTATAGTTGACCTCTCTACCTGGTGGGGGTTTTAGTATCTAAACAACAGCTCAAAGGATATGGCTCAGAATATTATCTACAGTCCATGAGGAGGAACTAAATTTCCTTGATTTTATTTAATGATTAAACTATTTTGGAGGTTCCCAGATGGCTCAGTCAGTAAAGAATCTGCCTGCAATGCAGGTGAACTGGGTTCAATCCCTGGGTCAGGAGGATCCCCTGGAGAAGGGAATGACAACCCACTCCAGTATTCTTGCCTGGAGAATTCCATGAAGAGAGGAGCCTGGTGGCCTACAGTGCATGAGGTCACAAAGAGTCAGACAGACTGAGCAATTAACACTGATTTTTTCACTTTAATTATTATTTTCTCCTATTTGACTGCTTTTTATTTGTCCCTGCTCTTTTTCACTTCTCTGATTAAATGTATTCCTTAACTGAGTTTTTTTTTTTTTTTTTCCACAGAGAAGATGTAAGCAGAGGACAGGGGCGGGGGTGTCCTGGGAAGACCCTATCGGTCCTGCTCCATTTCATCATTAGTCTATCTGTTTTTTCCCAGAGAAGGCTGAGGAGATGAGAATAGGCTATTAAGTGACATCCCACATTTAATCCTTATCTCTTCAAAAATAATTTGCAATGTGAGCACCTCATCTAATATGGCTAAAAAGTTCATATCATGATGGTGTGTTTGTGTGTTTGCTCATGAAGTGAGGTGAAGTGAAAGTCATTCAGTCATGTCCAACTCTTTGTGACCCCATGGACTATAGAGTCCATGGAATTCTCCAGGCTGGAAAACTGGAGTGGGTAGCCTTTCCCCTCTCCAGGGGATCTTCCCAACCCAGGGATGGAACCCAGGTCTCCCACATTGCAGGTGGATTCTTTACCAGCTGAGCCACAAGGGAAGCTCAACATTCATATCATGATGGTGTGTGTGTTTGCTCATACTTTCTTTGAAAGTTAACATGAGCAAAATTCAATAAACCTAGGTTAGAGACATGAAATATCTGCTTCTTTCAAGAAAAGAATAATCAGTTCACTGAAAAAGATTTGTCTGTGTTAGTTGCTCAGTTGTGTCTGACTATTTGTGACCCCACGGATTGCAGCCCAACAGATTCCCCTGTCCATGGGATTGCCAAGCAAGAATACTGAAGTGGGCTGCCATTCAGTTCACCAGAGGATCTTCCTGACTAGGGATTCAACCCAGGCATCTGGCATTATAGGCAGACTCTTAACAGTATGAGCTACAGAGAAGTCCCTTATTTATGTAAAGTGCACAATTAATGGAACTAAGGTAACAAATATAAGCAAGAATATTCCAGAAAAAAGAACACAATTTCCTTCCAGTTATAAAGAATATTAAAACAAATCTACAAAGCAAATTGGCTGAGATATGCTGCTCAGCAATTAGGAAAATCACTTCTATTTCCAGCAAACAGCTGTGCAGTATTTGGAATATATTTAAACACTCTAAGCTTCTGTCTCCTCATCTGAAAATTGTTATTAATAATTATATATATCACATGATATTGTTATAAGGATCTATAAGTTAAAAGGACTTTAGCTCAGTTCAGTCACTCAGTCGAGTCCAACTGTTTGTGGCCCCATGAACTGCAGCACTCCAGGCCTCCCTGTCCATCACTACGCCCAGAGTTTACCCAAACTCATGACCATTGAGTCAGTGATGCCTTCCAATCATCTTGTCCTCTCTTGTTGCCTACTCCTCCTGCCCTCAATCCTTCCCAGCATCAGAGTCTTTTCAAATGAGTTAGCTCTTCACATCAGGTGGCCAAAACATTAGAGTTTCAGTTTCAACATCAGACCTTCTAATGACTACCCAGGACTGATCTCCTTCAGAATGGACTGGTTGGATCTCCTTTCAGTCCAAGGGACTCTCTTATGAGTCTTCTCCAACACCACAGTTCAAAAGCACCAAATCTCAGGTGCTTAGCTTTCTTTATAGTCTAACTCTCGCATAAATACATGACCACTGGAAAAACTATAGCCTTGACTAGACGGAACTTTGGTAACAAAATAATGTCTCTGCTTCTTAATATGCTATCTAGGTTGGTCATAACTTTCCTTCCAAGGAGTAAGCATCTTTTCATTTCATGGCTGCAGTCACCATTGGCAGTGATTTTGGAGCCCCCCAAAATAAAGTCTGACACTGTTTCCACTGTTTTCCCATCTATTTCCCATGAAGTGATGGGACCGGATGCCATGATCTTAGTTTTCTGAATGTTGAGTTTTAAGCCAACTTTTTCACTCTCCTCTTTCACATTCATTAAGAGGCTCTTTAGTTCTTCTTCACTTTCTGCCATAAGGGTGGTGCCATCTGCATATCTGAGGTTATTGATATTTCTCTCAGCAATCTTGATTCCAGCTTGTGCTTTTTCCAGCCCAGCATTTCTCATGATGTACTCTGAGTATAAGTTAAATAAGCAGGGTGACAATATACAGCCTTGACATACTCCTTTCCTGATTTGGAACCAGTCTGTTGTTCCATATCCAGTTCTAACTGTTGCTTCCTGACCTGCATACAGGTTTCTCAAGAGGCAGGTCAGGTGGTCTGGTATTCCCATCTCTTTCAGAATTTTCCACAGTTTATTGTGATCCACACAGTCAAAAGCTTTGGCATAATCAATAAAGCAGAAATAGATGCTTTTCTGGAACTCTCTTGCTTTTTCAATGATCCAGCAGATGTTGGCAATTCTATCTCTGGTTCCTCTGACTTTTCTAAAACCAGCTTGAACATCTAGAAGTTCATGAAATGAAAAGATGCTTACTCCTTGGAGAATTTTGAGCATTATTTTACTAGTGTGTGAGATGAGTGCAATTGTGCAGTAGTTTGAGGATTCTTTGGCATTTCTTTCCTTTGGTATGGAATGAAAACTGACTCTTCCAGTCCTGTGGCACCTGCTGAGTTTTCCAAATTTGCTGACATATTCCGTGCAGCACTTGCACAGCATTATCTTTTAGGATTTAAAATAGCTCAACTGGAATTCCATCACCTCCACTAGCTTTGTTCTTAGTGATGCTTCCTAAAGCCCATTTGACTTCACATTCCAGGATGTCTGGCTCTAGGTCAGTGATCACACCATCGTGATTATCTGGGTCATGAAAATCTTTTTTTTGTACAGTTCTCCTGTGTATTCTTGCCACCTCTTCTTAATATCGTCTGCTTCTGTTAGGTCCATACAATTTCTGTCCTTTATTGAACCCATCTTTGCATGAAATGTTCCCTTGGTATCTCTAATTTTCTTGAAGAAATCTCTAGTCTTTCCCATTCTATTGTTTTCCTCTATTTCTTTGCATTGATCACTGAGAAAGGGTTTCTTATCTCTCCTTGCTATTCTCTGGAACTCTGCGTTCAAATGAGTATATCTTCCCTTTTCTCCTTTACTTTCACTTCTCTTCTTTGCACAGCTATTTGTAAGGCCTCTTCAGACAGCCATTTTGCTTTTTTGCATTTCTTTTTCTTGGGTATGGTCTTACTCCCTGTCTCCTGTACAGTGTCATGAACCTCTGTCCATTAATCATAAGGGATTTGATTTAGGTTATACCTGAATGGTCTAGTGATCTTCCCCACTTTCTTCAATTTAAGTCTGATTTTGGCAATAATGAGTTCATAATCTGAGCCACAGTAAGCTCCTGGTCTGGTTTTTTGCAAACTATATAGAGCTTCTTCATCTTTGGCTGCAAAGAATATAATCAATCTGATTTTCGTGTTGGCCATCTGGTGATGTCCATGTGTAGAGTCTTTTCTTGTGTTTTTGGAAGAGGGTGTTTGCTATGACCAGTGCATTCTCTTGGCAAAAGTCTATTAGTCTTTGCCCTGCTTCATTCTGTACTCCAAGGCCAAATTTGCCTGTTAGTCTAGGTGTTTCTTGGCTTCCTATTTTTGCTTTCCAGTACCCTATAATGAAAAGGACATCTTTCTTAGGTGTTAGTTTTAAAAGATCTTGTAGGTCTTCATAGAACCATTCACCTTCAGCTTCTTCAGCATTGCTGCTCAGGGCGTAGACTTGGATTCCTGTGATATTAAATGGTTTGCTTTGGAAATGAACAGATATCATTCTGTCAGTTTGAATATTGCATCCAAGTACTACATTTTGGACTCTTTTTACTATGATGAATACTCTATTTCTTCTAAGGGATTCTTGCCCACAGCAGTAGATACAATGGTCATCTGAGTTAAATTCACCCATTCCAGTCCATTTTCGTTCGCTGATTCCTAGAATGTTGACTTTCACACTTGCCAGCTTCTATTTGACAGTTTTCAATTTGCCTTGATTCATGGACCTAATATTCCAAGTCCCTATGCAATATTGCTCTTTACAGCATTGGACCTTGCTTCCATCACCGGTCCCATCCACTACTGGGTGCTGTTGTTGCTTTGGCTCCATCCCTTCATTCTTTCTGGAGTTATTTCTCCACTGATCTCCATTAGCATATTGAGCACCTACCGACCTGGGAATATTCTTACCTTGAGAACCCCATGAACAGTATGAAAAATAAAAAGTCTTACAGGTGGAAGAATCTGCCTGCCAATGCAGGAAACACAGAAGGCACAGTTTCCTTGACCAGGAAAAGCCCTTGGAAAGGGAAATGGCAACTCACTCCAGTATTCTTGCTTGGAAAATTCCATGGACAGAGTTGCCTGGTGAGCTACAGTCCACAGGGTTGCCAACAGCCAGACACAAATGCACATAAGGTAAAAGATGTAAGTAGTTTTTTTGTTGTTGTTTGGTCTTTAAGTGTCTGAATCTTTCGTGATCCTATGGACTGTAGCCTGCCAGGCTCCTCTGTCCATGGGATTTCCCAGGCAAGAATACCGGAGTGGGTTGCCACATCCTTCTTCAGAGAATCCTCCTGAGCCTATGATCAAACCTGCTTCACCTGCAGTGGTAAGCAGCTTCTTTACCACTGAGCCACCAGGAAAAACTTTAAATATTTTAGCTTAATGTTTTATGAATATTATGTAATCAAACAAGGTCATAAGTTAAATATCTCATGATATTCTTCATATATAAAATTCCAACTATGAGGCTTCCCTGGTGGTTGGTGGTCCAGTGGTTAAAAATCTGCCTTGCAATTCAAGTGATGTGGGTTTGATCCTTGGCTGTGTAACCAGGATCCCACATGCTCCAGGGCAATTAAGCCCATGTGCCACAACTACGGAGCATATGTGCCACAACTACTGAAGCCCAAATGCTCTAGAGCCTATGCTGCACAACAGAAGCCCATATCACAAGAAGCCCTCATGCCATTGCTAGAGAGAAGTCGCTGCATGCTGCAACGAAGACTCAGCACAACCAAACTGAGGAAACCAGAAGGGAAAGAGACACGTGTACCCCAATGTTCATCGCAGCACTGTTTATAATAGCCAGGACATGGAAGCAACCTAGATGCCCATCAGCCGATGAATGGATAAGAAAGATGTGGTACATATACAAAATGGAGTATTACTCAGCCATTAAAAAGATTAAATTTGAATCAGTTCTAATGAGATGGATGAAACTGGAACCTATTATACAGAGTGAAGTAAGCCAGAAAGAAAAACACCAATACAGTATACTAACGCATAAATATGGAATTTAGAAAGATGGTAACAATAACCCTGTGTACGAGACAGCAAAAGAGACACTGATGTATAGATCAGTCTTATGGACTCTGTGGGAGAGGGAGAGGGTGGGGAGATTTGGGAGAATGGCATTGAAACATGTATAGTATCATGTATGAAACGAGTCGCCAGTCCAGGTTCGATGCACGATACTGGATACTTGGGGCTGGTGCAATGGGATAACCCAGAGGGAGGGTATGGGGAGGGAGGAGGGAGCAGGGTTCAGGATGGGGAACACAGGTATACCTGTGGCGGATTCATTTTGATATTTGGCAAAACTAATACAATATTGTAAATTAAAAAAAAAAAAAAAAAAGAACCTGGAAAAGTTAAAAAAAAGAAAAGAAAAGAAATTCATGAAATAGAAAAAAAATTAAAAAATAAAAATACCAATTGTATTATAAAAACAATTGGCTAAAACTCAGAGGCAAAATTTTTTATCACACTTTCAATAAAAGTAGGTTTTAAGTAATTGCCTAAATAGATAAATGTAAAATGTATATGTTAATAAAACCGATTTTGATACTGATGCTTTAAATTATGTAAAAGGAAAAAGAATCTCAGTTGTTTAAGAAGTAGTAATATTAGAACTATTAATTAATACTTTCTTCATATTTATCTTGTGTCAGACAATGTGGAAAGTGCTTTATAAGAACTTAACCCTATAATTTTCTTCACAACCCAATTGGCTACTGTTATTGAAAGGAAAATGAGAAACAGAATTTGTTCAAGGTCACATATTTATATGGCTGCAAACAGATTGAATGCAGAAAGTCTGATGCCAGAGTCTGTGTCCTTCGTGGGCTATACTATCTCTCAATATAAAAGAAATGAAAGCACAATTGCTTGGGTAAAATGAGCCATGTTAATATTTGCTGGAGTTATTTTACATGAAAATTTTCAATGGAAATTTGTGAGTAAAATATTATTGTAACTAACATTTAAGAATATAAAGTAATTGATCATTAAAACATGGTGAAGAATTTTAAAAAGTTAATGATATTATCCCAAATTAGAACAAAAAGCTCCAATTAGACAAATAGACATTTTAAGTGCAAGAAAGGCAGACAGAGTATGGAAGAATGACTAACACTCAGCTGTAAAATCACTAATTAGTGATTGTTATGAAATTACTAATTCAATTTTAAAAATAATATACTTTTATGGCATCATAATTTATATAAATTTTATTCAAAATATTGTCATTTTGACTTAGCAATTTAACATATGTGACAATATATAAGTTATAAAGATGTTGAGCAGTTCTTTGGATTCTGCTCAGTATGAAAATAGATAGGAGGGATTTTAAAAATTGAAAAACATATGATCGGTATGATTATATGAATATTGAAATAACTAAAAATATAAATTTGAAGTAGAGCATAAAACATAGCATTACTAGAACACAGTGGTGCTACAATATAGAAAAACGTATCTACAAATATGTAAAGTTATTAAACCTTTTGCTTTGCAAAATAGAAATTCCTGAAATTGTACAAGGCTAATAATTATTAAGACTTTTTTTCTCCATATTACTTACCAATATAGTATGAAGAAAGTTTTCCAATAGATTCAGATTCAGATCAGATTCAGATCAGTCGCTCAGTTGTGTCCGACTCTTTGTGACCCCATGAATCGCAGCACACCAGGCCTCCCTGTCCATCACCAACTCCAGGAGTTCACTGAAACTCACGTCCATCAAGTCAGTGATGCCATCCAGCCATCTCATCCTCTATCGTCCCCTTCTCCTCTTGCCCTCAATCCCTCCTAGCATCAGAGTCTTTTCCAATGAGTCAACTCTTTGCATGAGGTGGCCAAAGTACTGGAGTTTCAGCTTTAGCATCATTCCTTCCAAAGAAATCCCAGGGCTGATCTCCTTCAGAATGGACTGGTTGGATCTCCTTGCAGTCCAAGGGACTCGCAAGAGGCTTCTCCAACACCACAGTTCAAAAGCATCAATTTTTCGGTGCTCAGTCTTCTTCACAGTCCAACTCTCACATCCATACATGACCACAGAAAAAATCATAGCCTTGACTAGACGAACCTTTGTTGGCAAAGTAATGTCTCTGCTTTTGAATATGCTATCTAGGTTGGTCATAACTTTCCTTCCAATATAAATTGAAGGCATAATGATTAACACTATTGTGTTTATCATTTATCTGCTTTTGTTCTCTGACCAAAGATGCAAATGTCTCGTGACAATTATGGTCACGTGGCTCCCTTGTCAACCATCTTCCATCTAAGGACAAGTTTTGGGACACATTGGTAGGAAACTGCAGAGTAGAAGGACTAACACTCCACAGTATTTCCACCCCCTCTCTTTGTTTGAGAGACATAGGAAAGCCAAATGGCAGCTGAGGGGTCTCCCATGTGGTCCAAGAACCCACTGGGCAGGTCATTATGAATGAATTATATTCCTGTTGGGTGACTGAATTTTGGGATCTAATAATTTTGGTTTCACTCCAAGATAAAAGTAAACACTATTATTATACATACTACAGGCTAAACTCAACCCTTGATTTTACTGTTACTGTAAAATCAGGAAAGCGTGAAGCTAAAACATACAACAGGATTTTCTGTGGATAGTTGGTGTTTTATAGACTGAGTAATAGTGATAAAAAAAGGACACAAGAAATCAAGCTGACAATGGACTGTATAGTCAAAGCTATGATTTCCCCAGTAGTCATGTAAGGTTGTGAGAGTTGGACCATAAAGAAGGCTGAGCACTGAATAATTGATGCTATCAAACAGTGGAGCTGGGGAAGACTCTTGAAAGTCCCTTGTACAGCAAGGAAATCAAACCAGTCAATTATAAAGGAAATCAACATTGAATATTCATTGGAATGACTGATGCTGAAGCTCCAACACGCTGGCCACCTGACATGAAGAGTCAACTCACTGAAAAAGACCCTGGTGCTGGGAAAGACAGAGGGCAAGAGGCAAAGGGGGTGACAGTGGATGAGATGGTTTGATGGCATCACTGCTTCAATGGACATGAGTTTGAGCAGTCCACATGGTCACAAAGTGTCAGAAACAACTTACCAACTGAGCAATGGCAACAACAAAATCAAGTATCCATCATTTTATTGAAAACTGCAGTTCTACAATTTTAATTTTAGTTCATGATGTAACCCTGTAGTGGAAGAATTATTTATTTAGCTGCACCAGGTCTTAGTTGTGGTATGCGGGATCATTTTTTAATTATTGTTGTTTGATAGTTGTGGCATTCTGAAACTTTAGTTGTGGCAGGAGAGATCTAGTTTCAGAGAAGTGATAGGACCCAGGCCCCCATCACTGAGAGGATAGTCTTAGCCACTAAACCACAAGGAATTAAGCTGTAACAGTAGTTCCGATAAAGGTTTCCTTTTTTTTTTTATTTTTTACATTCAGAAACACATCTAGAGATGCAAAGTTTTGAAAACACTTAAAACCATGGAGTAAAGTAAATAAAACTGGGGGAAAAAAAGTAAAAATGACAATTTTTTCTAAAGCAATAATTATTCAAATTTGTTCATGTAGTTAAACAATAGAAAGGGAAAGACTGGAGATCTCTTCAAGAAAATTAGAGATACCAAGTAAAGAGCAAAGATGGGCACAATAAAGGACAGAAATGGTATGGATATAACTGAAGCAAAAGATATTAAGAAGACATGGCAAGAACACACAGAAGAACTATATGAAAAAGATCTTCACGACTCAGATAATCATGATGGTATGATCACTCATTTAGAGCCAGACATCCTGGAATGAGAAGACAAGTGGGCCTTAGGAAGAATCACTATGAACAAAGCAGGTGGAGGTGATGGAATTCCAGTTGAGCTATTTCAAATCTTAAAGTATGATGCTATGAAAGTGCTGCACTCAATATGTCAACAAATTTGGAAAACTCAACAGTGGTTTACAGGACTGGAAAGGGTAAGTTTTCATTCCAATCCCAAAGAAAGGCAATGTCAGAGAATGCTCAAACTACCACACTATTGCACTTATCTCACACGCTAGTAAAGTAATGCTCAAAATTCTTTAAGCCAGGCTTCAACAGTATGTGAATCGTGAACTTCCAGATGTTCAAGCTGGATTCAGAAAAGACAGAGGAACCAGAAATCAAATTGCCAATATCTGTTAGATCATCAAAAAAGCGAGAGAGTTCCAGAAAAATAACTACTTCTGCTTTATTGACTATGCCAAAGCCTTTGACTGTGTTGCTTTCAGTTCAGTTCAATCATTCATTCGTGTCCGACTCTTTGTGACCCCATGAATCACAGCATGCCAGGCCTCCCTGTTCATCACCAACTCCCAGAGTTCACTCAAACTTACATCCATCAAGTCAGTGATGCCATCCAGCCATCTCATCCTCGTCGTCCCCTTCTCCTCATGCCCCCAATCTCTCCTAGCATCAGAGTCTTTTACCATGAGTCAACTATTCGCACGAGGTGGCCAAAATACTGGAGTTTCAGCTTTAGCATCGTTCCTTCCAAAAAATACCCAGGGCTGATCTCCTTTAGAATGGACTGGCTGGATCTCCTTGCAGTCCAAGGGACTCGCAAGAGTCTTCTCCAACACCACAGTTCGAAAGCATCAATTCTTCAGTGCTCAGCCTTCTTCACAGTCCAACTCTCACATCCATACATGACCACAGGAAAAACCATAGCCTTGACTAGACGGACCTTTGTTGGCAAAGTAATGTCTCTGCTTTTCAATATGCTATCTAGGTTGGTCATAACTTGCTTTCCAAGGAGTAAGCGTCTTTTAATTTCATGGCTGCAGTCACCATCTGCAGTGATTTTGGAGCCTCCAAAAATAAAGTCTGACACTGTTTCCCCTGTTTCCCCATCTATTTCCCATGAAGTGATGGGACCATTTGCCATGATCTTCGTTTTCTGAATGTTGCACTTTAAGCCAACCTTTTCACTTTCCTCTTTCACTTTCATCAAGAGGCTTTTTAGTTCCTCTTCAGTTTCTGCCTTAAGGGTGGTGTAATCTGCATATGTGAGGTTATTGATATTTCTCCCAGCAATCTTGATTCCAGCTTGTGCTTCTTCCAGCCCAGCATTTCTCATGATGTACCCTGCATATAAGTTAAATAAGCAGGATGACAATATACAGCCTTGACGAACTCCTTTTCCTTTTTGGAACCAGGCTATTGTTCCATGTCCAGTTCTAACTGTTGCTTCCTGACCTGCATACAGGTTTCTTAAGAGGCAGGTCAGGTGGTCTGGTATTCCCATCTCTTTCAGAATTTTCCACAGTTTATTGTGATCCACACAGTCAAATGCTTTGGCATAGTCAATAAAGCAGAAGTAGATGTTTTTCTGGAACTCTCTTGCTTTTTCTATGATCCAGCAGATGTTGGCAACTTTATCTCTGGTTCTTCTGCCTTTTCTAGAACCAGCTTGAACATCTTGAGGTTCACAGTTTGTCTTTGTGGATCACAACAAACTGTAGAAAACTCTTCAAGAGATGGGAATACCAGACCACCTGACCTGCTTCTTGAGAAATCTGCATGCAAGTCAGGAAGCAACAGTTAGAACTGGATATGGAACAACAGACTGATTCCAAATAGGGAAAGGAGTATTTCATGGCTGTATATTGTCACCCTGCTTGTTTAACTTATATGTAGAGTACATCATGAGAAACATTGGGCTGGATGAGGCACAAGCTGTAATCAAGATTTCAGGGAGAAATATCAATAACTTGTAATATGCAGGTAACACCACCTTTATGGCAGAAAGTGAAGAAGAACTAAAGAACCTCTTGATAAATGTGAAAGTGGATAGTGAAAAACTTGGCTTACAACTCAACATTCAGAAAACAAAGATCATGGCATCTGGCCCCATCACTTCATGGCAAATAGATGGGGAAACAGTGACAGACTTCATTTTTGGGGGCTCCAAAACCATTGCAGATGGTGATTGTAGCCCTGAAATTAAAAGGAGCTTGCTTCTTGGAAGAAAAGTTATGACCAACCTAGATAGTATATTAAAAAGCAGCGACATTACTTTGCCAACAAATGTCCATCTACTCAAAGCTATGTTTTTTCCAGTAGTCATAAATGGATGTTGGATTATAAAGAAAGCTGAGCACCACACAATTGATGGTTTTGTACTGTGGTGTTGGAGAAGACTCTTGAGAGTCCCTTGGACTGCAAGGAGATGTAACCAGTCCATCCTAAAGGAAATCAGTCCTGAATATTCACCATAAGGACTGATGGTGAAGCTGAAAACCCAATACTTTGGCCACCTGATGTGAAGAACTGACTCATTTGAAAAGACCCTGATGCTGGGAAAGATTGAAGGCAGGAGGAGTAGGGGACAACCGATTATGAGATGGTCCGATGGCATCACTGACTCAATGGACATGAATTTGAGTAGTCTCCAGGAATTGGTGTTGGACAGGGAGGCCTGGCGTGCTGCAGTCCATGGGGTCACAAAGAGTCTGACACGAATGAGCGACTGATCTGAACTGACTGAACTGATGTAGTTAAAAAATTAAAAAAAGAAGCTCCATAATCAAGGGTAAAGGAAAAGCCTCAGCAAGATAGTATGAGGACAGTAATCACCTTTAAAATCAAACCTCCTAGGTGTCAGAGATGCTTGGATGGCACAAACAAAACCCTGTGCACACCAGGAAAGAGTGATAGGAGCAGTGACCTTTACAAGAGACTGAGCCAGACCTGGCTGAGTGTCTGAAGGTGGTCTGCAGAGGCATGAGTCAGAAGTGTCCTGCTGGGGGTTCAGGGGCTCTGGTAGCAGCAGTCCTGGGAGGGGCAGCACGTGGTATAAGTCCTCTTGGAGGAAGTTGCTATTAGCTCCACTATAGAGCCACTGTGTGGGCAATTCATGAACTGGAGAACAATTATATAAAGAAGATCTTGCACTGCTGAGAAAGTTCTAAGCTCCACAACAGACTTCCCAATCTGGCGATCCAGCAAAGGGACTGAATATTCCTAGGGAATCTGACTTTGAACATCAGTGGGATTTTATTACAGAACTTTCACAGGAGTGGGGAAACAGAGACTCTTGGAGGGCACAAACAAAAGCTTCTGTGCACCAGGACCCAGGAGAAAGGAGCAGAGATCCCACAAGAGAATGAGCCAGACTTGCGTATGCGCGTTTAGGAGTCTCAGGCAGAGGTGTGAGTCAACAGTGGAGTCAGGGGCACTGACTGTAACAGTCGTAAGAGGTGTAGGGTGCTGGTATAAGTCCGAAGGGAGAAGGTCATCATTACCCCCACCATAATTTAGCCACAGGCTAAATTACAGGAAGGGAATAGATCCCCACTCATAAGCTAAAAATTGGATTAAAGACTAACTGAGCATGGCCTTGCCCACTAGAACAAGACCCAATTTTCCCCACAGCCACTCCTTCCTATCGCAGAACTTCCACAAACCTCTTATCCTCATCCATCAGAGGGTGGACAGAATGAAAACCACAATCACAGACAACTTAAAAAATAAAACTTATCACAATGGTTTACAGACTTATCTAACTCAATGATACTATAAACCAGGCCATATAGGGCCACCCAAGATGCATGGATCATGGTGGACAGTTCTGACAAAATGTGGTCCACTGGAGAAGGGAATGGCAAACCACTTCAGTATTCTTGCCTTGAGAACCCCATAAACAGTATGAAAAGGCAAAAAGATAGGAAAGTGAAAGATGAATCCCCCAAGATGGTAAGTGTCCAATATGCTACTGGAGAAGAGTGAAACAATAGGTCCAGAAGGAATGAAGAGGCTGAGCCAAAGCAGAACAACACCCAGTGGTGGATGTGTCTGGTGGTGAAAGTAAAGTCCAATGCTGTAAAGGAAAACAATGCATAGGAACCTGGACTGTTAGGCCCCATGATCAAAGTAAACTGGAAGTGGTCAAACAGGAGATGGCAAGAGTAAATATCGATACTCTAAGATTCAGTAAACTAAAATGCTCATGAAGAGGCAAATTTAATTCAGATGAACATTATATCTACTACTGTCAGCAAGAATCCTGTAGAAGAAATGGATTAGCCCCCAGAGTCAACAAAAGTCCAAAATGCAGTTCAGTTCAGTCCATTTCAATCACTCAGTAATGTCTGCATCTTTGAGACCCCATGGACTGCAGTACACCAGGCTTCCTTCTCCACTACCAACACCCGGAGCTTACTCAGGCTCATGTCTATCAAGTTGGTGATGCCATCCAACCATCTCATTCTCTGTCATCCCATTCCCCTCCAGCCTATAATCTTTCCCAACTTCAGGGTGTTTTCAAATGAGTCAGTTCTTCACATCAGGTGGCCAAAGTATTGGAGTTTCAGCTTCAGCATCACTCCTACAAATGAATATTCAGGACTACTTTCATTTAGGATGGAATGGTTGAATCTCCTCACAGTCCAAGGAGCTCTCAAGAATCTTATCCAACAGCACAAGTTCAAAAGGATTAATTCTTTCATGCTCAGCTTTCTTTATAGTCCAACTCTCACATCCATACATGACTACTGGAAAAGCCAAAGTTTGATTAATCAAACCATTATTGGGAAAATAACGACTGCTTTTTAATATGCTATCTAGGTTGGTCATAACTTTTCTTCCAAGGAGCAAGTGTGTTTTAGTTTCATGGCTGCAGTCGCCATCTGCAGTGATTTTGGAGCCCATCCCGCCCCTCCCCCCAAAAAACAAAAAAAAACAAAACAAAACCTGATTGTGTTTCCGTTGTTTCCCCATCTACTTGCCATGAAGTGATGGGAGTGGACACCATTATCTTAATTTTCTGAATGTTATGTTTTAAGCCAGTTTTTTCACCCTCCTCTTTCACTTTCATCAAGAGGCTCTTTAGTTCTTCTTCACTGTTTGCCATAAGGGTGGTGACATCTGCATATCACCAGATGTTACTGATACTTCTACTAGCAATCTTGATTCCAGCTTGTGCTTCATCCAGCCCAGTATTTCTCATGATGTACTCTGCAAACAAGTTAAATAAACAGGGTAAAAATATGAAGCCTTGAGGTACTCCTTTACCAATTTGGGACCAGTGTATTGTTCCATGTATATTTCTAAATGTTGCTTCTTGACCTACATACAGATTTTTCAAGAGGCAGGTCAGGTGGTCTGGCATTCCCATCTTGAAGTATTATCCACAGTTTGTTGTGATCCAACCAGTCAATGGCTTTCAGGTAGCCAATAAAGCAGAATTTTATGTTTGGGGGGAACTCTCTTCCTTTTTCTATGATCCAATGGCTGTTGGAAATTTGATCTCTGGTTTCTCTGCCTTTTCTAAAACCAGCTTGAACATCTTGAAGTTCACAATTCACGTACTGTTGAAGCCTGGCTTGGAGAATTTTGAGCATTGATTTGCCAGCATATGAAATGAGTGAAACTGTGCAGTAGTTTACACATTCTTTGGTATTGCCTTTCTATGAGATTGGAACGAAAACTGACCTTTTCCAGTCCTGTGGCCACTGCTGAGTTTTCCAAATTTGTTGACATATTGAGTGGAATACTATCACAGCATCCTCTTTCAGGATTTGAAATAGCTTAACTGGAATTCCATCACCTCCACTAGTTTTATTCGTAGTGATCCTATGTAAGGCCCACTTGACTTCACCCACATTCCAGGATGTCTGGCTTCAGGTGAGTGATCACACCATCATGTTTATCTGGGTCATGAAGGTCTTTTTTGTATATTTCTTTTGTGTATTCTTGATACTTATAGTTAATATCTTCTGCTTCTGTTAGGCCCACCATTAATGTCTTTTATTGTGCCCGTCTTTACAGGAAGTGTTCCCTTGGTATCTCTAATTTTCTTGAAGAAATCTCTAGTCTTTCCCATTCTATTGTTTTCCTCTATTTCTTTGCATTCAGCACTGAGGAAGGCTTTCTTATCTCTCCTTGCTATTCTTTGGAACTCTGCATTCAAATGGCTATATCTTTTCTTTTCTCCTTTGCCTTTCTTTTTTTTTTTTTTTTTTCCTGTGGCTCTTGACTTTTTTTTTTTTTTTTTTATTCTTCCAATTTTATTTTATTTTTAAACTTTACATAATTGTATTAGTTTTGCCAAATATCAAAATGAATCCACCACAGGTATACATGTGTTCCCCATCCCGAACCCTCCTCCCTCCTCCCTCCCCATACCATCCCTCTGGGCCGTCCCAGTGCACCAGCCCCAAGCATCCAGCATCGTGCATCGAACCTGGACTGGCAACTCGTTTCCTACATGATATTTTACATGTTTCATTGCCATTCTCCCAAATCTTCCCACCCTCTCCCTCTCCCACAGAGTCCATAAGACTGTTCTATACATCAGTGTCTCTTTTGCTGTCTCGTACACCGGGTTATTGTTACCATCTTTCTAAATTCCATATATATGCGTTAGTATACTGTATTTATGTTTTTCCTTCTGGCTTACTTCACTCTGTATAATAGGCTCCAGTTTCATCCACCTCATTAGAACTGATTCAAATGTATTCTTTTTAATGGCTGAGTAATACTCCATTGTGTATATGTACCACAGCTTTCTTATCCATTCATCTGCTGATGGACATCTAGGTTGCTTCCATGTCTTGGCTATTATGAACAGTGCTGCGATGAACATTGGGGTACACGTGTCTCTTTCCCTTCTGGTTTCCTCAGTGTGTATGCCCAGCAGTGGGGTTGCTGGATCATAAGGCAGTTCTATTTCCAGTTTTTTAAGGAATCTCCACACTGTTCTCCATAGTGGCTGTACTAGTTTGCATTCCCACCAACAGTGTAAGAGGGTTCCCTTTTCTCCACACCCTCTCCAGCATTTATTGCTTGTAGACTTTTGGATCGCAGCCATTCTGACTGGTGTGAAATGGTACCTCATAGTGGTTTTGATTTGCATTTCTCTGATAATGAGTGATGTTGAGCATCTTTTCATGTGTTTGTTGGCCATCTGTATGTCTTTTTTGGAGAAATGTCTATTTAGTTCTTTGGCCCATTTTTTGATTGGGTCGTTTATTTTTCTGGAGTTGAGCTGTAGGAGTTGCTTGTATATTTTTGAGATTAGTTGTTTGTCGGTTGCTTCATTTGCTATTATTTTCTCCCATTCTGAAGGCTGTCTTTTCACCTTGCTAATAGTTTCCTTTGATGTGCAGAAGCTTTTAAGGTTAATTAGGTCCCATTTGTTTATTTTTGCTTTTATTTCCAATATTCTGGGAGGTGGGTCATAGAGGATCCTGCTGTGATGTATGTCGGAGAGTGTTTTGCCTATGTTCTCCTCTAGGAGTTTTATAGTTTCTGGTCTTACGTTTAGATCTTTAATCCATTTTGAGTTTATTTTTGTGTATGGTGTTAGAAAGTGGTCCAGTTTCATTCTTTTACAAGTGGTTGACCAGATTTCCCAGCACCACTTGTTAAAGAGATTGTCTTTAATCCATTGTATATTCTTGCCTCCTTTGTCGAAAATAAGGTGTCCATATGTGCGTGGATTTATCTCTGGGCTTTCTATTTTATTCCATTGATCAATATTTCTGTCTTTGTGCCAGTACCATACTGTCTTGATAACTGTGGCTTTGTAGTAGAGCCTGAAGTCAGGTAGGTTGATTCCTCCAGTTCCATTCTTCTTTCTCAAGGTCGCTTTGGCTATTCGAGGTTTTTTGTATTTCCATACAAATTGTGAAATTATTTGTTCTAGCTCTGTGAAGAATACTGTTGGTAGCTTGATAGGGATTTCGTTGAATCTATAAATTGCTTTGGGTAGTATACTCATTTTCACTATATTGATTCTTCCAATCCATGAACATGGTATATTTCTCCATCTATTAGTGTCCTCTTTGATTTCTTTCACCAGTGTTTTATAGTTTTCTATATATAGGTCTTTAGTTTCTTTAGGTAGATATATTCCTAAGTATTTTATTCTTTCCGTTGCAATGGTGAATGGAATTGTTTCCTTAATTTCTCTTTCTGTTTTCTCATTATTAGTGTATAGGAATGCAAGGGATTTCTGTGTGTTGATTTTATATCCTGCAACTTTACTGTAGTCATTGATTATTTCTAGTAATTTTCTGGTGGACTCTTTAGGGTTTTCTATGTAGAGGATCATGTCATCTGCAAATAGTGAGAGTTTTACTTCTTCTTTTCCAATTTAGATTCCTTTTACTTCTTTTTCTGCTCTGATTGCTGTGGCCAAAACTTCCAAAACTATGTTGAATAGTAATGGTGAAAGTGGGCACCCTTGTCTTGTTCCTGACTTTAGAGGAAATGCTTTCAATTTTTCACCATTGAGGATAATGTTTGCAGTGGGTTTGTCATATATAGCTTTTATTATGTTGAGGTATGTTCCTTCTATTCCTGCTTTCTGGAGAGTTTTTATCATAAATGGGTGTTGAATTTTGTCAAAGGCTTTCTCTGCATCTATTGAGATAATCATATGGTTTTTATTTTTCAATTTGTTAATGTGGTGTATTACATTGATTGATTTGCGGATATTGAAGAATCCTTGCATCCCTGGGATAAAGCCCACTTGATCGTGATGTATGATCTTAAAAAAAAAAGTGTCCTCCACCGTGCCCTTTGAGTCAGGGCGGAAACCAGATACTGAAGAGACTAACAAACAGAAGAAGATACAACAGAGGGAAACGCCTTGGAAGCTACAGGCAATAGATCAAAACCCTGTGGTTACTACGGACTACATAGGAAGGGGCCTATAGATCTTGAGAAATATAAATCTGACCAAGGAACTAGCCAAAAATGAACTGAACCCACAACACCCAAAAAAAAAAAAAAAAAAAGCCCTAGATATATTTTTATTATTTTTACGATCATTCTTTCTTTTTTTTTTTAATTAAAAAAAAAAAAATTTAAGTCCTCTATTGTTCCTTTAATTTTCACTTTTATAACCTATTACTTTGCAAAAAAAAAAAAAGACCCTATTTTTTTCTTCTTCAGCAAACTTCATATATATATATTCTATAATTTTTTGACCTTGTTTTTTTTTGTTGTTGTTGTTCTTGTTTTTGTTTTTTCCTTCTTTTCTTTAACATTGTATTTTTGAAATTCCAAACTCTACTCTAGATTTTTAATTTTCGCTTTTTGGTATATGTTATCAATTTTGTACCTATAGTTTTTTTTTTATATAATTTCTGTGACTTTTTTTTTTTCCTTTTTTTTTCTTCTTCTCTGTTTCTTTCTCTTCTTCTTTTATATAACATTGTATATCTGAAATTCCAAACTTTACTCTAGATTTTTAATTTATGCTTTTTGGTATTTGATATCAATTTTGTACCTGTATTTTCTTTATAATTTTTGTGACATTGTTCGTATTTGTTTGTTTGTTTTCTCTCTTTCTTTTCCTTCTTCTTTTCTTTAACATCGTATTTTTGAAATTCCAAACTCTACTCTAGATTTTTAATTTTCGCTTTCTGGTATTAGTTATCAATTTTGTACCTGTACTTTCTTTATAATTTTCGCGACCTTGTTTGTTTTTGTTTGTTCGTTCTTTCTCTCTTTCTTTTCCTTCTTCTTTTCTTTAACATCGTATTTTTGAAATCCCAAACTCTACTCTAGATTTTTAATTTTTGCTTTTATGTATTTGTTACCAATTTTGTACCTTTAAGGACCCAATCTTCAGGACCCATTTTTCACTAGGGAGTGAGATTACTGGCTTGACTGCTCTCCTTTGCCTTTCACATCTTTTCTTTTCTCAGCTATTGGTAAGGCCCCCTCGAACAACCATTTTCCTTTTTTCCAGAGGATGGTCTTGATCACTACCTCCTGTACAATGTCAGGAACTTCCATCCATAGTTCTTCAGACACTCGATCAGATCTAATCCCTTGAATCTATTTGTCACTTTCACTGTATAATCATAAGAGATTTGATTTAGGTCATACTGGAAAGTTATGTTATTTAGGTCATACCTGAAAGGTAGGTCATACTTGAAAGTTATTTAGGTCATACCTGAAAGTTATGTTATTTATGTCATATCTGAAAGGTAGGTCATACCTGAAAGTAGTGGTTTTCCCTACTTTATTCCATTTAAGTCTGAACTTGGCAACAAGGAGTTTGTGATCTGAGCCACAGTCAGCTCCTGGTCTTGTTTTTGCTGACTCTCTATAGCTTCTCTATCTTTGGCTGCAAATAATATAATCAATCTGATTTCAGTATTGACCATCTGGTGATGTCCATGTATAGTCTTCTTTTGTATTTTTGGGAGAGAGTGTTGGCTATGAGCAGTGCATTTTCTTGGCAATACTCTATTAGCCTTTGCCCTGCTTCATTTTATACTCCAAGGCCAAATTTGCCTGTTACTCCAGGTATCTCTTCATTTCCTAATTTTTCATTCCAGTATCTTATATTGAAAATGACATCTTTTGGGGTGTTAGTTGTAGAAGGCTTTGTAGGTCTTCATAGAACTGTTCAACTTCATCTTCTTCTACTCCATTTCTTCTAAGGGATTCTTGCTCACCGTAGTGTATACAATGGTCATCTGAGTTAAATTTGCCCATTCCAGTCTCTTTTATTTTGGTCATTCCTAAAATGTTGATGTTCACTCTTGCCATCTCCTATTTGACCACTTACAATTTGCTTTGATTCACGGACTGAACAGTCCAGGTTCCTATGCAAGTATTGCTCTTTACAGCATCAGACTTTACTTTCATCAACAGTCATATCCACAACTGAGTGTTGTTTTTCTTTGGTTCCTTCTCTTCATTAATTCTTGAGTTATTTCTCCACTAATCTTCAGTAGCATATTCGGCACCTAGCAACCTGGGAAATTAATCTTTCAGTGTCCTGTATTTTTGCTTTTTCATACTGTTGATGAGGTTCTCAAGAAGGGGTTTGCCATTCCCTTCTCCAGTGGATCATATTTTGTCAGAACTCTCCACCATAACCAGTCTGTCTTGGGTGGCCCTAAACAGCATGGCCCATAGTTTCATTGAGTTAGACAAGGCTGTGGTCCTTGTGATCAGATTGGTTAGTTTTCTGTGATTGTGTTTTTCATTCTGTCTGCCTTCTGATGGATGAGGATATGAAACTTATGGAAGTTTCCTTATGGGAGAGACTGATTTGGGCGAAAACTGGGTCTTATTCTGATGGGCGGGGGCATGCTCAGTAAATCTTTATTCCAGTTTTCTGTTGATGGGTGGGGCTGTGTTCCCTCCCTGTTGTTTGACCTGAGGTCAAACTATGGTAGCAGTAGTGAAGATAATGAAGACCTCCTTCAAAAGGTCCCATGCATGCACTGCTGCAACTCAGTGCCCCCAACCCTGCAGCAGGCCATCACCAATGCACACTTCTGCCAGAGACTCCTGGACATTCACGGGCAACTCTGGGTCAGTCTCTTGTGAGGTCACTATCCCTTTCTCCCTTGGTCCTGGTGCATATAAGATTTTGTTTGTGTCCTTCAACAGTCCGTTTCCCCAGTCCTGTGTAAGTTCTAGTGGCTCTATGGAGGGGTTAATGGTGCCTCCTCCAAGAGGGCTTATGGCTCCTCCTAGAAGGCTTATGCCATACCCAGGTCTGCTGCACTCAGAACCTCTGCCCCTGATGTAGTCCACTGCTGACCAGTACCTCTGCAGCAGACACTCAGACAGAGTTCTGGCTCAGTATCTGTGGCGTCTCTGGGTCCTGGTTGCACAAGGTTTGTTTGAGCCCTCCAATCATCTCTGGAGGGTATGGAGTTTGATTCTAAATGTGATTTTGCCCCTCCTACTGTCTTTCTTGGGCTTCTTCTTTGCCCTTTGATACGGGGTATCTTTTTTTGGTGGGACTCAACATTCACCTGTTGATTTCTCAGCAGAAGGCTCTAATTTTGGAGTTCTTGCAAAAGATGAGTGCACTTACTTCTACTCTGCTATCTTGAAGAGCAAAGTGCAATTCCAGAGTGCAATCTCAAAAACAACAGAATGGTCTTTGTTTATTTCCAAGACAAACCATTCAATTTTACTGTAATCCAAGTCTATGCCTCAACCACTAATGGTGAAGAATCTGAATGTTTCCATGAAGGCCTATAAGACCATCTAGACTTAACTAACATCAAAAAAAAAAAAAAAAGATATTCTTTTCATCATATGGGAATATGGGACTGGAATGCAAAAGTAGGAAGTCAAGACACACCTGGAGTAACAGGCAAGTTTTGCCTTGGAGTACAAAATGAAGCAAAGCAAAGACTAACAGTGTTTTGCCAAGAGAACACACTGGGCATAGCAAACACCATCACTGAACAACACAAGAGACATCTCTACACAGGGACATCACCAGATGGTCAATGTCAAAATCACATTGATTATATTCTTTGCAGCTGAAGATGGAGAAGCTCTATAGAGTTAGCAAAATAAGGCCAGGAGCAGATTGTGGCTCAGACCATGAACTCCTTATCACAAAACTCAGACTTAAATTGAAGAAAGTAGGGAAAACCATTAGACCATTCAGGAATACCTTAATCAAATCCCTTATGAATATATACAGGAAGTCAAAAATAAATTCAAGGGATTAGAAAAGATAGAATACCTGAAGACCTATGGATGGAGGTTTGTAGCATTGTACAGAACATGTTGACCAAAAGAATCCCCGAGAAAAATAAATGCAAAACGGCAAAATGTCTGTTTGAGGATTCCTTACAAATAGCAGAGGAAGAAGAAAAATGAAGTGCAAAGGAGAAAAGGATGAATGTAGAGTTCCAAAGAATAGGAAGGAGAGATAAGAAAGCCTTTCTAGGAAAACATGTAAAGAAATGAAAGCAATAGAATGGGAAAGACTAGCGATCTCTTCAAGAAAATTAGGTATACTAAGAGACATTTCATGTAAAGATGGACACAAAGGAAAGAAACGGTATGGACCTAACAGAAGCAGAAGATATTAGGAAGAGGCAACAAGAATACACAGAAGAAATACACACAAAAAGTCTTGACTTGACTAGCCACGATAGTTTGATCACTCACCTAGAGCTAGGCAGCCTGGAGTGTGAAGTCAAGAGGGCCTTAGGAAACATCACCACGAACAAAGCCAATGGAAGTGATGGAATCCAGCTAAGCTATCTCAAATCCTAAAATATAATGCAGCTGAAGTGAAGTGCTCAATATGCCAGCAAATTTGGAAAAATCAGCAGTGGCCACAAGACTGGAAAAATTCAGTTTTCATTTCAATCCTAACGAACATCAATGCCAAAGAATGTTCAAACTACCACATAATTGAACTCATTTCACATGTTAGCAAGGTAATTCTCAAAATCCTTCAAGATAGACTTCAGCAGTATGTGAACTGTACACTCCAGATGTACAAGACAGTTTTAGAAAAGGCAGTGGAATCAGAGATTAAGTTGCCAGCATCCACTGGATCATAGACAAAGCAAGAGAATTCCAGAGAAAATCTACTTCTCCTTCATTGACAACACTAATGCCTTTGACTGTGTAGCTCACGACAAAATGTGGAAACTTCTTAAAGAGATGGAACTACCAGAACACTGTACCTGCCTCTGAGAAAACTGTATGCAGGTCAAGAAGCAATAGTTAGAACCAAATGTGGAACAATGGACTAGTTCAAATTTGGAAAAGAGTATGTCAAGGGTGTATATTGTCACCTTGCTTATTTAACTTATATGCAGAGTACATCATGTGAAATGCTAGGTTTGATGAAGTTCAAGCTGGAATCAAGATTGTTGGGAGAAATATCAATAACCTCAAATATGCAGATGATGCCACCCTAATATAGAAAGCAAAGCACCACCAAAGAACGTCTTAATGAAGGTGAAAGAGGAAAGTGAAAAATCTGGCTTAAAACTCAACATTCAAAAGCTAAGAACATAGCATCTGGTCTTATCATGCCATGGCAAATAGATGGGGAAACAACAGAAACAGTAATGGATTTTATTTTCCTGGGATCCAAAATCACTTTGGATGGTGACTACAGGCATGAAAGAAAAATTAGGTTCCTTGGAAGCATAACTTGGAAGAAAAGTTATGACTAACCTAGACAGAATATTAAAAAGCAGAGACATTACTTCCCAACAAAGGTCCATCTAGTCAAGTCTATGGTTTACCCAGTAGTCATGTATGGATGTGAGAGTTGGACTATAAAGAAAGCTGAGCACTGAAGAACTGATGTTTTTGAACTGTGGTGTTGGAGAAGACTCTTGAGAGTTCCTTGGACTGCAAGGAGATCCAACCAGTCCATTCTAAAGGAGATAAGTCCTGAGTATTCATTGGAAGGACTGATGTTGAAGCTGAAACTCCAATATTTTGGCCACCTGATATGAAGAACTGACTCGTTTGAAAAGACCCTGATGCTGGGAGAGATTGAAGGCGAGTGGAGAAGGGGAAGACAGAGGATGAGATGGCTGGATGGCATCACCGACTCAATGGACATGAGCTTGAGTGAACTCCTGGAATTGGTGGTGGACAAGGAGGCCTGTAGTGCTGCTTTTCATGGGGTTGCAAATAGGCAGATATGATTGAGTGACTAAACAACAAATGTAGTTAATCCTTGAAAAAAAATTTATAAAGCTATAAACTACATGAACTAAAGGAAAAATAAAGACTCTTGGCAGTCTCCTTTCAAAAATCTGTAAAGAAAAAATATATGAGAATAGAAGTAGTTAAATCCCTTAATTTGAAGCCTACCTGCTTCAGTTACTTTTTAATACATATTCAACTTTAATAACTATATTACCAATTTGTGAGAATCAAGAGAGAAATAAGGAAATGACTTTCTGAACATGAAATTTCATTTATAGATAGAATTAAAAAAGCAATAATAATTTATAAACTTCATAGAGTTCTGTGCAGTGCTTCCTAAACAGTATTTTACTGTATTCTTATAAGTACTATGGTGTTATTCACCACATGTTTAAATGAGGAAACCACTGTTTCCAAAATGTTAAAATATCCAAGATCAACAAGCAGTATAGATGTAGGAGAACCAGAATTCAAAACTGGGTTGAGGATCATAGCTCGGTTGGTAAAGAATCCACCTGAAATGTAGGAGGCCCCAGTTTGATTCCTGGGTCAGAAAGATCCCCTGGAGAAAGGATAATCTACCCACTAGAGTATTTTTAGCCTTCCCTTGTATCTCAGTTGGTAATGAATCGGCCTGAAACATGGGAGACCTGGGTTTGATCCCTGGGTTGTGAAAATCCCCTGGAGAAGGAAAAAGGCTACCCACTCCAAAAACCTGGCCTGGAGAATTCCATGGACTGTATAGTCCATGTGGTCACCAAGAGTTGGACATGACTGAGTGACTTCTGTTTGTTTTGTTATGAGAATCTCTACCTCAGTCAGTTCAGTCACTCAGTGGTATCTGACTCTTTGCAACCCCATGGACAGCAGCATGCCAAGCCTCCCTGTCCATCATGAACTCCTGGAGTTTATTCAAACTCATGTCCATTGAGTTGGTAATGCCATCCAACCATCTCATTCTCTGTCGTTCCCTTCTCCACTCGCCTTCAATCTTTCCCAGCATCAGAGTCTTTTAGAATGTTCAGCTCTTCCCATCAGGTGGCCAAAGTATTGGAGTTTCAGCTTCAACATCAATCCTTCCAATGAACGTTCAGGACTGACTTCCTCTAGCATGGACTGGTTGGAACTCCTTGCAGTCCAAAGTACTCTCAAAAGTCTTCTCCAACACTACAGTTAAAGCATCAATTCTTTGCTGCCCAGCTTTCTTTATAGTCCAGCACTCACATCCATACATGACTACTGGAAAAACCATAGCCTTGACTAGTCGGAACTTTGTTGTCAAAGTAATGTCTCTGCTTTTTAATATGCTCTCTAGGTTGATCATAACTTTTCTTCCAAGGAGTAAGTTTTTATTATTATTATTATTATTATTTCATGGCTGCAGTCACCATCTGCAGTGATTATGGAGCTCAAAAAAATAAAGTCTGCCACTGTTTCCACTGTTTCTCCATCTATTTGCCATGAGGTGATGGGGCTTAGTACCATGATCTTTGTTTGCTGAATGTTGAGCTTTAAGCCAACTTTTTCATTCTCCTCCTTCACTTTCATCCAGAGGCTTTTTAGTTACTATTCACTTTCTGCCATAAGGGAGCATGTAATTCTAACTTTTATACTATGCTATTCAAAGTAAACTACCCCCCCCCAAAAAAAAAAAAAAAAAAGTAAACTCCCCATTTCAAATACGTTAGACCAAATTTCTAAATATCCTCCTAGCTAAAGATGTTGTTTTTTAGTCGCTAATTTATATTTAATTCTTTTATGATCCCTTGGAACTGTAGCAACCAGGGAAGTCCACTGGAGAAGGGAATTGCAAACCACTTCAGTGTTCTTGCTTTGAGAACCCCATGAATAGAATGAAAAGGTAAAAAGATAGGACACTGAAAGATGAACTTCCCAGGTTGGTAGGTGCCCAATATGCTATTAAAGATCAGTGGAGAAATAACTCCAGAAAAGAATGAAAGGATGGATTTAAAGCAAAAACAATACCCAGTTGTGGATGGGACTACTGATAGAAGCAAGATCCAGTGCTATAAAGAGCAATATTGCATAGGACCTGGAATGTCAGGTCCATGAATCAAGGCAAATTGGAAGTGGTCAAACAAGAAATGGCAAGAGTGAATGTCGACATTCTAGGAATCAGAGAACTCAAATGGACGGAAATGGGTGAATTTAACTCAAATGACCACTATATCTACCACTGTGGGCAGGAATCCCTTAGAAGAAATGGAGTAGCCATCATCATCAACAAAAGAGTCCAAAATGCAGTACTTGGATGCAATCTCAAAAACAACAGAATGATCTCTGTTCATTTCCAAGGCAGACCATTCAATATCACAGGAATACAACTCTATGCCCCGACCAGTAACGCTGAAGAAGCTGAAGTAGAATAATTTTATGCAGACCTACAAGTTGTTTTAGAACTAACACCCAAAAAAGACGTCCTTTTCATATAGGGGACTGGAATGTAAATGTAGGAAGTCAAGAAACACCTGGACTAACAGACAAGTTTTGCCTTGGAATGCAAATGAAGCAGGGCAAAGGCTAATAGAGTTTTGCAAAGAAAATACACTGGGCATAGCAAACACCCTCTTCCCACAACACAAGAGAAGACTCTACACATGAACATCACCAGATGGTCAACATCAAAATCAGATTGATTATATTCTTTGCAGCCAAAGATGGCATAGCTCTATACAGTCAACAAAAACAAGACCAGGAGCTGACTGTGGCTCAGATCATAAACTCCATAATGACAAATTCAGATTTAAATTAAAGAAAGTGGGGAAAACCCCTAGACCATTCATATATGACCTAAATCAAATCCATTATGACTATACAGTGAAAATGAGAAATAGATTGAAGGGACTAGATCTGATAGACACCAGAGTGCCTTATGGACTATGGATGGAGGTCCACAGCATTGTAAAAGAGACAGGAATCAAGACCATCCCAAGGGAAAAAAAAAAAAAAAAGAGCAAAAACTCAAAATGGCTTGTTGAGGAGGCCTTAGAAATAGCTGTGAAAAGAAGAGAAGTGAAAAGCAAAGGAGAAAAGGAAAGAAATACCCATTTGAATGCAGAGTTCCAGACAATAGCAAGGAGAGATAAAAAAGCCTTCCTCAGTGATCAATGAAAAGAAATAGAGGCACGTGTATCCCAATGTTCATCGCAGCACTGTTTATAATAGCCAAGACATGGAAGCAACCTAGATGCCCATCAGCAGATGAATGGATAAGAAAGCTGTGGTACATATACACAATGGAGTATTACTCAGCCATTAAAAAGAATACATTTGAATCAGTTCTAATGAGGTGGATGAAACTGGAGCCTATTATACAGAGTGAAGTAAGCCAGAAGGAAAAACATAAATACAGTATACTAACGCATATATATGGAATTTAGAAAGATGCTAATAATAACCCTGTATATGAGACAGCAAAAGAGACACTGATGTATAGAACAGTCTTTTGGACTCTGTGGGAGAGGGGGAGGGTGGGATGATTTGGGAGAATGGCATTGAAACATGTATAATATCATATATGAAACGAGTCACCAGTCCAGGTTCGATGCACAATACTGGATGCTTGGGGCTGGTGCACTGGGATGACCCAGAGGTATGGTATGTGGAGGGAGGAGGGAAGAGGGTTCGTGATGGGGAACACATGAATACCTGTGGCAGATTCATTTTGATATATCACAAAACCAATACAATATTGTAAAGTTAAATAAAATAAAATTTAAAAAAAAAAGAAATAAAGGAAAACAATAGAATTGGAAAGACTAGAGATCTTTTTAAGAAAATTAGAGATACCAAGGGAGCATTTCATGCAAAGATGGGCTCAATAAGGGATAGAAATGGTATGGACCTAACAGAAGCAGAAGATATTAAGAAGTGGTGGCAAGAATACACAGAGGTACTATACAAAAAAAAAAAAAAAAAATCTTCACGACCCAGATAATCATGATGGTGTGATTATTTACACTGACCTAGGACAGACATCCTGGAATATGAAGTCAAGTGGGCATTAGGAAGCATTACTACCATCAAAGCTAGTGGAGGTGATGGAATTCCAGTTGAGCTATTTCAAATCCTAAAAGAGGATGGTGTGGAAGTGCTGCACTCAATATGCCAGAAACTTTGGAAAACTCGGTAATGGCTACAGAACTGGAAAAGGTCAGTTTTCATTTCAGTCCCAAAGAAAGGCAATGCCAAAAAATTCTCAAACTACTGCACAGTTGCACTGATCTAACACGCTAGTAAAGTAATGCTCTAAATTCTCCAAGCTAGGCTTCAGCAATAAGTGAACCGTGAACTTCAAGATGTTCAAGCTGGTTTTAGAAAAGGCAGAGGAACCAGAAATCAAATTGCCAACATCCACTGGATCAATGAAAAAGCAAGAGAGTTCCAGAAAAATATCTATTTCTGCATTATTGACTATGCCAAAGCCTTTGACTCTGTGGATCACAATAAACTGTGGAAAATTCTGAAAGAGATGGAAATACCAGACCACCAGACCTGCCTCTTGAGAAACCGATATGCAGGTCAGGAAGCAACAGTTAGAACTTGACATGGAACTACAGACTGGTTCCAAATAGGAAAAGGGGTATGTCAAGGCTGTATATTGTCACCCTGTTTATTTAACTTATATGCAGAGTACATCATGAGAAATGCTGAGCAGGTGGAAGCATAAGCTAGAATCAAGATTGCTGGGAGAAATATCAATAACCTCAGATATTCAGATGACATGATTCTTGTGGCAGACAGTGAAGAAGATCTAAATAGCCTCTTGATGAAAGTGAAAGAGGAGAGTGAAAACTTTGGCTTACAGCTCAATATTCAGAAAACTAAGATCATGGTATCCAGTCCCATCACTTCATAGCGATAGGTGGGGAAACAATGGAAACAGTGGCTGACTTTATTTTTTGGGACTCCATAATCACTGTAGATGGTGATTGCAGCCATGAAACTAAAAGAAGCTTACTCCTTGGAAGGAAAGTTATGAGCAACCTAGAGAGCATATTAAAAAGCAGAGACATTACTTTGTCAACAAAGGTCCATCTAGTCAAGGCTATGGTTTTTATGGTAGTCATGTATGGATGTGAGTGTTGGACTATAAAGAAAGCTGAGCACTGAAGAATTGAAGAAGACTCTTGAGAGTCCCTTGGACTGCAAGGAGATCCAGCCAGTCCATCCTCAAGGAGATCAGTCCTGGTAGTTCATTGGAAGGATTGATGTTGAACCTGAAACTCCAATAATTTGACCACCTGATGTGAAGAGCTGACTCATTTGAAAAGACCCTGATTCTTGGAAAGATTGAACACAGGAGGAGATGGGTATTGCAGAGGATGAGATGTTTGGATGGCATCACCAACGTAATTGACATGGATTTGTGTAGACTCCGGCATTTGGTGATGGACAGAGAGGTCTGGCTTGCCGTGGTTCGTAGGGTCACAAAGAGTCGGACACAGCTGAGCTACTGAACTGAACTGGAAATGTAGCCCACCAGGCTTCTCTAAATGGGGCTTCCTTGGTAAGAATACTGTAGTGAATTGGCCATTTACTTCTTCAAGGGATCTTTCCAACCCAGGGGTCAAACCCGTGTCTCCTACATTGGCAGGTAGTATTTTGTTCCACTGAATCCCCTAACACAATGAGCTTCAGTGTTTATGCTGTTTTGCTTGGAATCTAGGTGGTTTTAGTGTAATAACAGGGATCCTTAAAGGAAGAAATTTCTCTGACTTTTAGATGAAGAGAAAGTCAGACAGATTCAAATTGTGAAGAGAATGTGTGGTCCTTGCTGCTTTGAAGATAAGAAGTAATGTAAGTGGCCTCTAGAAACTGAGAACTTTACCTGGATCATAGTCTACAAGGAAATCAAAACTTCAGATTTAAGAAAATGAATTCTTCTTATAATTTGAATGAGTTTGGAAGTAGACTTTTCCCCAGAGTCTCCAGATTGTTAATCTTTAGATCAAAATGTCAAAGAAGAATAATATTCAGCTAATGAGAGGGTGTTAAACTTGATCTAAATTAGAAATGGTACATTCTGTTGTCCTTCACAGCTGCCATTTTAGAAAAAGAAAAAAGCCAAGACAGAAACTAAAACTGAAAAATAAAGCCAGATAATTACATGGTAACAGGAAAAGCCACATCAGGTCCTCAGAGCACCCAAGGTCTCTTTTGGTGACACATTCCAAACATGCTAGGAAAGTGACAACATAATAATCAAAAAGAATGTGTATCTATGCAAGGTCATATTCAGAGGCCTAGAAAAAAACCAGATTAACAGTTATGGAGAAAGTGAGAAAGTGGTAATAAAATTTTTCATCTTGAAACCTATAAAGTTGATCCTTCATCTACCAGAGGTGAGAACACATCTAACTAGGTTATTAAGCACAGCAAGCTTCAGGCAAAAGTGAGAATGAGATACCACTAAAAGACAATTTATCAGCAAGTTAGACCTTCAGCCCTCAGCACATTATGTAATTCAACCTCTCATATGACTTATTCTAGACATGATAATGATTGCAGTTACTTTGCATTAGGTATTTTTTTAAACTATGGGAACTACACAAATAATAAAAAATGCTTATGAGAAGCAGGATTTCAGTCAATTCTAGGTCAAATTTCCTGCACTTATACAGTCAAGAGTGCTTTAGCATTTTCATCCATTAAGTAAGCTTCTGAGTGATAACCTGCACTCCCTTGTACAACTTGCCCTTGATTGATGTATAAATTCTCTGTAATTCTAATTATTTGCACAAAGGGTATATACTAGGTGTGTGAGAAGTGAATCAAGCCCCAATATTTATGGGAGAAAGCCACAAAGTACTGGGAGCTCATACAAATTAAAGAAAGATAACACAGAAAAACATGTGGCTTATTACATTTGAATAGCTACATTGTCTCTTCCCCAATAATTCAATTATTTGAATTGTGAATGGTGTATGGAGTGCTTTGATTCAAAAGGCTGTCCCTGGGATGTTATTAATCAAGTGACATAGTGTTACAGTCAAGAAAGGTGAATAAGCTCAATATTCTGTACATTGTACTTATAGTCAACACTCACATAGTACAGTTTGCAAAATTAAACAAAATTAAAAGGTCATTTTTCCTCTCTCTTACATTAAAAATTCTACTCAGAATAGAACTACCATATGACCCAGCATTCCCACTGGTGGGCATACACACTGAGGAAACCAGAATTGAAAGAGAAACGTGAACCCCAATGTTCATCGCAGCACTGTTTACAATAGCCAGGACATGGAAGCAACCTAGATTTCCATTGGCAGATGAATGGATAAGAAAGTGCAGTACACATACACAATAGAATATTACTCAGCCATTAAAAAGAATGCATTTGAATCAGTTCTAATGAGGTGGATGGAACTGGAGCCTATTATACAGAGTGAAGTAAGCCAGAGAGAAAAACACCAATGCAGTATACTAACAGATATGTATAGAATTTAGAAAGATGGTAATGATGACCTGATATGCAAGACAGCAAAAGAGACACAGATGTAAAGAATAGTCTTTTGGACTCTGTGGGAGAAGGTGAGGGGTGATGATTTGAGAGGGTAGTATTGAAATGTGTATGTTATTACATGTGAAGTGGATCGCCTGTCTAGGTTTGATGCCTGAGACAGGGTGCTCAGGGTTGGTGCACTGGGATGACCCTGGGGGATGGAATGGGGAGGGAGGTGGGAGGGGGGTTCTGGATGGGGATCATATGTGTGCCTGTGGCTGATCATGTTGATGTTTAGCAAAAACCACTGCAATATTGTAAAGTAATTAACCTCTAATTAAAATAAATTTTAAAATTTTAAAAAAGAAAAAAAAAAGAGAATATTCATTCTGGAATAGAATCAAGATATATATGGCCTAAAATATATAATGTCCAAACATTATGTCATTACTTTAATTTTCTAAGAAATAAGACATGTTATTTTCTACCTCCATTTATCATTAAAACGTTGATAGGTTGAGAGAGAGGTAAGAGGGAAGTTCAGGATGGGGGACACATGTACACCCATGGTTGATTCATGTCAGATCAGATCAGATCAGATCAGTCACTCAGTCGTGTCCGACTCTTTGCGACCCCATGAATCGCAGCACGCCAGGCCTCCCTGTCCATCACCAACTCCCGGAGTTCACTCAGACTCACGTCCATCAAGTCAGTGATGCCATCCAGCCATCTCATCCTCTGTCGTCCCCTTCTCCTCCTGCCCCCAATCCCTCCCAGCATCAGAGTCTTTTCCAGTGAGTCAACTTTTCGCATGAGGTGGCCAAAGTACTGGAATTTCAGCTTTAGCATCATTCCTTCCAAAGAAATCCCAGGGCTGATCTCCTTCAGAATGGACTGGTTCGATCTCCTTGCAGTCCAAGGGAATCTCAAGAGTCTTCTCCAACACCAGAGTTCAAAAGCATCAATTCTGCGGCACTCAGCCTGCTTCACAGTCCAAATCTCACATCCATACATGATCATAGGAAAAACCATAGCCTTTACTAGACGAACCTTCGTTGGCAAAGTAATATCTCTGCTTTTGAATATGCTATCTAGGTTGGTCATAATTTTCCTTCCAAGGAGTAAGCATCTTTTAATTTCATGGCTGCAGTCAACATCTGCAGTGATTTCAGAGTCCAGAAAAATAAAGTCTGACACTGTTTCCACTGTTTCCCCATCTATTTCCCATGAAGTGGTGGGACCAGATGCCATGATCTTCATTTCCTGAATGTTGAGCTTTAAGCCAACTTTTTCACTCTCCACTTTCACTTTCATCAAGAGGCTTTTTAGTTCCTCTTCAGTTTCTGCCTTAAGGGTGGTGTCATCTGCATATCTGAGGTTATTGATATTTCTCCCGGCAATCTTGATTCCAGTTTGTGTGTCTTCCAGTCCAGCATTTCTCATGATGTACTCTGCATATAAGTTAAATAAACAGGGTGACAATATACAGCCTTGACAAACTCCTTTTCCTATTTGGAACCAGTCTGTTGTTCCATGTCCAGTTCTAACTGTTGCTTCCTGACCTCATACAAATTTCTCAAGAGGCACATCAGGTGGTCTGGTATTCCCATCTCTTTCAGAATTTTCCACAGTTTATTGTGATCCACACAGTCAAAGGCTTTGGCATAGTCAATAAAGCAGAAATAGATGTTTTTCTGGAACTCTCTTGCTTTTTCTATGATCCAGCGGATGTTGGCAATTTGATCTCTGGTTCCTCTGCCTTTCCTGAAACCAGCATGAACATCAGGAAGTTCACAGTTGACGTATTGCTGAAGCCTGGCTTGGAGAATTTTGAGCATTACTTTACTAGCGTGTGAGATGAGTGCAAATGTGTGGTTGTTTGAGCATTCTTTGGCATTGCCTTTCTTTGGGATTGGAATGAAAACTGACCTTTTCCAGTCCTGTGGCCACTGCTGAGTTTTCCAAATTTACTGGCGTATTGTGTGCAGCACTTTCATAGTATCATCTTTCAGGATTTAAAATAGCTCAACTGGAATTCAATCACTTCCACTAGCTTTGTTCGTAGTGATGCTTTCTAAGGCCCACTTGACTTCAAATTCCAGGATGTCTGGCTCTAGGTGAGTGATCACACCATCGTGATTATCTGGGTCATGAAGATCTTTTTTTGTACAGTTCTGTGTATTCTTGCCACCTCTTCTTGATATCTTCTGCTTCTGTTAGGTCCATATATATCATTTCTGTCCTTTATCAAGCCCATCTTTCCATGAAATGTTCCCTTGGTATCTCTAATTTTCTTGAAGAGATCTCTAGTCTTTCCCATTCTGTTGTTTTCCTCTATTTGTTTGCATTGAATCACTGAAGAAGGCTTTCTTATCTCTTCTTGCTATTCTTTGGAACTCTGCATTCAGATGCTTATATCTTTCCTTTTCTCCTTTGCTTTTCGCTTCTCTTCTTTTCACAGCTATTTGTAAGGCCTCCTCAGACAGCCATTTTGCTTTTTTGCATTTCTTTTATATGGGAATGGTCTTGATCCCTGTCTCCTTTACAATGTCACGAACTTCATTCCATAGTTCATCAGGCACTCTGTCTATCAGATCTAGGCCCTTAAATCTATTTCTCACTTCCACTGTATGATTCATGTCAGTGTATGGCAAAACCCACCACAGTATTGTATAAAGTAATCAGCCTCCAATTAAAGGAAATAATTTTAAAAAAAGAAAAGAGGATGTTGTTATTTTTAATTTGTGCCAGAATCTTGCTGCATAGAAATGAGCATGCCAACTCCAGAAAAGATTTTATTATAAAAGCTATTGCTATTATATCACCATACACTGTAAAACTATTGGGTGGCCAAAAGATTGGTTCAGGTTTTTCTATAACTTTTTGGTCAACCTAATATAATTGATATAGTTTATTTTTTTAATAAAAGTCTTTTAATAACAAGCCCATCAGCTTATTTATTCACTAGATATCATTTAATAGTCTCAAGATGGCCTTAAGAGATAGGAAAATAAGGCACAAATACAGACAAACCCATAACATGACAAAATCTCAGGCAAACGTTGTAGAAATGCTTCTCCCTCTTCCAGTGTGAACAATGCACACATGAATCAGAGCACATCTTTGAGAAATACCATTGGTAGTGCCACACTTGCATTTTATTAGATTATTTCTTATGGTCTGAACACTCATAAAAATGAGTCTAATCAGTTAATCTTGTAAGAGGTGTAGTAAAATTAGCATTCAATAAGAAAACAAGTAAATCAGGCATTTATACCATTTAATAGTATATAAAATTTATCAGCAGACTCCTTTTTAGCTTCAATTTTTAAAAATTGTTTTAAAATAAAACTGCAAGTGTGAAAACTATGCTCCAAAACACCTGAGGTCCTAGATCACTGAATTTAGGCATTCCTGCTATCACACTTGACAGTTTGTTCTCATGGAAAATAAAGAAGTTGAAGGAAAAAGATTACCCTACTGAACTTGCATCACAAAAGTATGTGTTTAAAAAATTAGAATTATTTTGTTTATCTTCTAAACAGAATAGAATCTCCCAGAGACCAAAGGTCATATTAGGCATAACAGTGGTATGTATGATGCTTGGCCCACAGCATGTGTGTGCATGTTCAGTCAATAAGTCACGTCTGACAATTTGTAACCCAAAACTCAACATTCAGAAAACAAAAATCATGGCATCTGGTCCTGTCACTTCATGGGAAATAGATGGGGAAACAGTGGAAGCAGTGTCAGACTTTATTTTTTGGGGCTCCAAAATCACTGCAAATGGTGATTGCAGTCATGACATTAAAAAATACTACTCCTTAGAAGGAAAGTTATGACCAACCTAGATAGCATATTCAAAAGCAGAGACATTACTTTGCCAACAAAAGTCCATCCAGTCAAGGGTATGGTTTTTCCAGTGGTCATGTATGGATGTAAGATTTGGACTGTGAAGAAAGCTGAGCGCCACAGAATTGATGCTTTTGAACTGTGGTGTTGGAGAAGACTCTTAAAGAGTCCCTTAGACTGCAAGGAGATCCAACCAGTCCATTCTAAAGGAGATCAGTCCTGGATGTTCTTTGGAAGGAATGATGCTAAGGCTGAAACTCTAATACTTTGGCCACCTCATGTGAAGAGTTGACTCATTGGAAAAGTCTTTGATGCTGGGAGGGATTGGGGACAGGAGGAGAAGGGGACAACAGAGGATTAGATAGCTGGATGGCATCACTGACTCGATGGACATGAGTTTGAGTGAACTCCGGGAGTTGGTGATGGACAGTGAGGCCTGGTGTGCTGTGATTCATGGGGTTGCAAAGAGTCGGACACGACTGAGCGACTGAACTGAACTGAACTGAACTGAACCCAATGGACTGAAGCCCGCCAGACTCCTCTGTCCACAGGATTTCCCAAGCAAAAATACTGGGGTGGGTTGCCATTTCCCACTCCAGAGGATATTCTGGACTCATGGCTCAAACTCACGTCTCCTCCATCTCTTGCCTTGGCAGGCAGATCCTTTACCACTAAGCCATGTGGGAAGCCCTTCCTGGTCCACAGAGTAATTGTGAATATACAATAACTAACTGAATAACTTTTATGAGGATCTGTAGACTAAATCACTGGGTGGGGGGGGGTGGGAAAAACTATTGAGCAGAACATCATGTCCATGTTATCAGTCTCAGAGAATTCCAACCACATGGAGGATAGTAAAGTTCATCACTGTGCCAACCTCCAGAAACAGAAATCCAAACACTTCTGCTCATTGAATCCTGGCCTCCAAGTTGGCAAGGAAAACATAATACCATCACGTCCTGATGAAACAATGGTTAACTTACATACAAATGCTTCATGGTGGGCATGGTTACTAGTTTCTTCTGGGTTTCTCTTGGCAGGGCATTTACCTGTGTAAATCACTCTTCTGCAATAACAACAGGATTGAGAATCTTTTCATGAAGGACAGACACAGCAGTGGGGTTGGCATGGTGACAAGAGATCACATACTTAAGCAGAACAAAAGGATACTCACTGAGCTTGAAGCAGTGAAACATATTCCTGCACAAGATAATAAGCCCAACACAGGCTTTGTGGCCTTTTTATTTCTTGATAAAGAAGTATCCCAAACCCCTGGCCCATCCTTAAGCAGCCAAATGAGTGGTAGAAAGATTGTGTTTGAGACTGCCTTTACTAAAAACAACCAAAATTACTTTTAATAGTTTATAGGCTAGAATTAGGGTTGGAGCTAGATATATGGTGCTTATGAAATTGTTTTCTTGAAAAGCTAAAATTATTTGGAATAATAAACTCATGAGAATTAGAAGAATCTTCCCCTTAGGTCACCTTTTATTATGTTTTTCAAAGCACTTATTATTGGAAAGTGCAACTCAATCATATCCAATAGCCAAGAGTCCTAGCTGAATAGATCTACAGAGATATATAGAGAGGTATGGATATTACACATTTGGAACAAGTCAGGTAGTGCTACAATTTTAAGTTACATTCATCAATTTATCTAGTACATTTGATTTTGTAGAAACCTAAGACAAAGGAATAAGTAAGTATCTTGATTAGAATTCAAGCCATAAATCTTTAAGCATGCCCACCATCTGCTGCAGCATATTAGAGAACATACTAATAAGAAGCTACATCCCTGCATACCTTATATTTTATTGTGGTGTAGTCCTAGAGAAGGTAAAAAACATTTCATGATTTGGTACATTAAATACAAGCATATTTTTAAATTGTTTTTGTTCTGTAACTTCATCTAAAATTATATTTTCTTTCACAACCTATTAAATAATTCACAATATTATTTTCTTTCAGTTTACTGAAATTTAGAAATATAAATTTGCATTTTATTTTGTAATCTTTTGGTTTATTCTTAATGCTCTATATAGATAAATACCTTCAATGTTCACCAACTGCCATCTTGCTGAATATTTTCTAATCAGCTAACACATTCCTCAAAACAGCATAGAGTACAACATTTCCTGAAACTTGACAAAGATAAGCATATCATTTTGAATGTTTTAGAACTGAGAAACTTGAAACTGAGTGGTAGGAACAATTTCTTAGAACTCTGCATGAGCTGTTTGTGTGTGGTAATGAAGAAAGATGGAGATATTATAAAGACAAAGCATGTGTATAATTTAGTCTTTATTTCTCCAGTTAAAAGTTATCAATGCTATGGCATTTGTAATTAAATTAAAAAACCACTGGGATATACAATTCAGTTAATTACTAGCTCAGGAAATAGAGCATAAAGATGAGAGCATCTGGATCACCAAGATAAGGCTAAGTAGACAGGAGGCTAAGAGGAAGGCTTCCTATACCTTTCTCATAACGTGCCCTCATTTAATTTTCCAGCTACTAACAAAGCTAGCAAAAAGTTTTGAAATAATTGATGATCAGACTTAAAAGTTTGCAGTGTTTAATATTAGAAAGCCAGGGTTTCATTGACATCATCTTCTAAACGTTTTTACCAGTTGAAAATAATCAGAGTAGTTTTTCAAACTGTCATTAGAATTGAAAATAAAACTATTCATTGAGAAATGCAGGTAAGAAAATCAAAGTTGTAATCAGAAATAAGTATTTATGAAGCTATACATTCCCACTAAAATGTTTTGATATAAATGATTACTTATCATTAAACTTCTTCAATCCTGAATTATTTAAAGTGCATACAACATTGCAAGTTCTACAATGTGAATAAAATAGTTCCTTAAAACAGCCTTTTTCAGTGTCAGAATTTTCACAGTCAGCTTTTAAAGAACGCTCGCCTGAAAATCTCATGAAAAAATTATTTCCATAGCTGCCCATAGTGGCTGAAATCCTCCTAAACTGGTTGATCATAGTTAGAGTGGAAAAAATAAAACAACAACAAAAAAAGATGTTCCCAATAGGAATGTGTACATTTTCCTATATAGAAAAGTAAATAATTATATCAGAATTTGTTTATCATTATTTCCATTGCAATGACTGAAACTCAATGGAAACTAGGTTAAGGGAGGAAAAAAGATGTCTTATTGCCTTATGTAGCTAAAGTTGAAGGAATAATATTAATATTTCTTTCAGGCACAGATGAATCCAGTGGTTCAGGGCTGTCTCTTAGTCATACCAGTTCCCTCTCATGGTTCTGATAATTTGGTTTCTTTCTCAGTCTTTTTCAATGAGGTGATAATATAGGCCACAGCTCACCAGGAGTATATGATTCCAGGGACTAAGAAATATCCTCCTCCCATCTTTGCATGCTCTGATTCATCCAGACTTCCTTCTGTGCTCATGACTGGATCAGGCACTGTTATCAGAAGAATGGAGTTTGTGAGCTGTTCTCATAGAGCTGCCTGTGGGTAGCCTCACTACAGTCTCCTAACACTGAGTTGAGCTTTTCCTAGGAAGATAACATTTTAGGTAAATATTGAAGTACTAAGTATTAAAGCATCTAAACACACCTATCACCACATGCACAAACAATTCCCAAACATCTCCCTTCCTGGCTAACTTAAATGACTGGTACTTCTTTACCAATCACAGCTTTACCTTTGCTCTTGTCTTCGGTCCTTCCAGATATGATTAACTCAAATAACATCATAGAATAATTCCTATTTATGACACTATACAACACACAGCAAAAGTATTCTATGTATACATACCACAACAATAGAAATTAAACTCAAATGTACTCTTTGGGCAAAAAGACTTAAGAGACAAAGAGTCTTAATCCAATGAAAAGAATCCCGCCTCTGGACTTGAACAATATATTTGTGGAAATGTGTGCTAAAACTCTATTGCACATAATGTAACAAGGTAAAGGCACCCAGAGAAAGACATTTAGGAGGAAACTTGGCATCCCTGTGTCAGGGCATATGTGTGCCCTTGGGCTATTGCCAGGAGAGTTCTCAGTGAGCCAAGGCATAACAAAAGGAAGAGAAACAACATTTTCAGCTTTTCTGTAGAAGCCAGGAAAGGAAATGCAGTCTGGCAGCTGAGGTAAGGCCCATAACAAGTAATTGAGTGGGAGCACAGCTTTATAATCCGTCCCAAACAAAGGGGACTTGGACAGAAAATGCTCCTTTTGGAATCCTAACTGAAGGAATGTTGTTTCTGCCTGCCCACTTATTCATCAGATCTCACATCCATGTCTTTTACAACTAGCTTGTAAACAACTCTATTGGACACAATCCATTGTCTTTCACCTCTTCAAAATAGGCTCATGGAGAGTCCTTTCAGCAATTATAGACCTCTTTTATCTGCAGCACAGGTGGAGACTGAATTTAATGGCCTTAGATGATTGTGTCCTAAAATTACTTTGCTGCTGCAGGGTTTTCAGTTATTTTTCCTTTCCATATGGACCTTATTTGCTCTGCTCATGTTGTATTGATTCTAGTGACATTTAGGATATGTGCACTCTATGTTTCATTCTCATAGCTCCCATCAAAATCTGTTCTTACTGGTCATGCGAGCTATGAATGGCCAATGAAGAGTAATGTTGTATACATTTCCTGGGCCTTTCTATCTTCATCATAGAAGATGTATTGCCTGCTCCAGACAAAGAAACAAAGTCCATAAAGGGCATTGTCCACCTATATGATTTCTGTACGTAAGAACAAGTGACAGAGTGAAAGCAGTCAAAGGGGTACGCTGTGAATGTCCATATTGATATTTTGTGTTCTATAAGCTAAAGCACATCTGATTCTGAGACCCTTCCTCATGCTTGGTACATGATAAAGTGAGAATGTGGCAGATACTTAGAAAAATAGAAAATATCTAATGCTATACTCTTGGGTTGTAATACATTTTTTTTCCATTGATAACTGGGTACATGACCACTTGACATGTACGGTCTTTATTTCATTCACTTGTGTGGTGATGAAAAACTTGATTGACATGTAGACTATTCATTTTTCTTTTACCATAAAATACTGTCATAGCTTTAAGACTTGGAGATTCTCCCTCTCTGTACCATAGCTATTGGAATTTTCACTTCCTGTTTAGAGACTAAGATATCAACTAGATGTTGATGTCTCAAAATAAGACATAGAATACGTTGCCTCTTTGTTGTTTTGTCTCTAAGTCATGTATGATTCTTTGCGACGCCATGAAGTACAGCATGCCAGGTTTCTGTGTCCTTCACTATCTGCCTCAGTTTGCTCAAACTCATATCCAATGAGTCAGTGATTCCATTCAACCATCTCATTCTCTGTTGCCCCTTCTCCTATAGCATTTAATAAAGATTTGGAATGACAACATGCCTAAAATTTGCAGAAAAAAAATTAATAGTTTCTATAACATAGTTCACAAGCCGCTCTAAGGTAGTCAATAGGAAAAATCCTTCATTATGTGTAAAATTATGACATTCATGTATGTCAGTACCAGTAGAGTTTGTTTAGTACCTCTTGGCAGTTGCATATGTAAAGGAAACTAAAGTGAGCTCTCTGTAGCTTTGAGTCTCATAACATCAATTAGTAAGGAAATGAGGCATGCAACTTTCTTTTAATATTCTTCAACTAAGGTAAGGTCTATAGGATAAACAGGAAAAGCCAGTCTCAGTGGGAAAAGCCTTTTTTTTTTTTTTTTTTTTATTTTATTATATATGTTGCCACTAGGATCTGAGGAAGATCAATATGTTTATGTCAATAAATTAACACCTATTTTACTAAATGGGATTTCCTTGGTGGCTCAGATGGTAAAAAATCTGCCCACATTGCAGGAAATTTGAGTTCTATCCCTGGGTCGAGAAGATCCCTTGGAGTAGGGAATGGCCACCCACTATAGTATTCTTGCCTGGAGAATTCCATAGACAGAAGAGCCTGGAAGGCTAAAGTCCATGGGTTCACAAAGAGTGGGGCATGACTGAGCATGTATTTTATGTATGCATTTTATTAAACTAACAAACATATTGTTTGTTTTAGATTTAGTTTACAATTATATAAATGCATATACACATTGTTACCTAAAACAATTATACTTACAGTTATTTCCCAGCAAAACTGGGTTTCATTGGGATCATCAGAGAATTGCAACACGAAGCCTGCAATCATGTCAAGTCACATGGAAGTGCCCAGCAAAAATGGAGAGGATAACTCATTTACAGAGGGGAAAAGGAAGTTAGGAAGTTAAATGTTAGTTTCTCAGTCATGTCTGACTCTCTGCGAATCTATGGACTGTAGTCTATAAGGCTCCTCTGTCCATGGAATTATCCAGGCAAGAATGTTGGAGTGGATTGTCATTTCCTTCTCCAGGGGATCTTCCCGACCCAGGAATTGAACCCTGGTCTCCTGCACTGCAGGCAATTCTTTACCCTCTGAACACAGGGCTATAGTAACTAGAGTCTATGGCTTTTCATTAGCTGAGTTGTGACAGCTTATCACTGGCTGAGCTGTAGGCAGAAAAGAAAATCTTTCTTCTTGTTGTTGGGCTCTGCTACTGTCACAAGATGTGTGAGCTCCCAGTTCTGGTTTCCCAATTTTATTTAATTGAGGTTTCTGTTTATTCATTTTTACAAGGTATATTTATATGTAAATGTATATATTTATGGATTTCCCTGATAGCTCAGTTGGTAAAGAATCCACCTACAATGCAGGAGACTAGTGTTTAATCCCTGGGTCCAGAAGATCCCCTGGTGAAGGAGTTGACAACCCACTCCAATGATCTTGCCTGGGAAATCCATATAAATACATATTTATCTTTAAAATAAGACAGATTGTATTATACATGATTTCAACAATTTTAAAGGTAAGGTAATTGAGAGAACTCAGGAAACTCCATAGGGTACACTCATAAAGTCTTTGATAAAGACACATAATATAGCAAAAGAAATAAGCAAAGATCAGTGAAGTTTACATTTTCCAAAACAAATCTCAGAGCTTCTTCTCAGTCACACAGCAGATATCCCATCATCTGACTGTGATTCATAAATATGAAACACCTTATTCTCAGGTGAGCCAAAGAGCAAGCTTACTAAAGAGTCTTTTATCCTCTATTGGTCACCCAGCTAAAACCATGTGCATACCATCAACTATACACATTTGATAAATAATGTAAGCACACTAGTACAAAAGGTGAGTTTAAGAATTTACCCATCATAAATCACAAGGTAATTGTCCATCTAGTTAAGGCTATGGTTTTTCCAGTAGTCATGTGAGAGTTGAACTATAAAGAAAGCTGAGCACTGAAGAACGGATGGTTTTGAACTGTGGTGTTGGAGAAGATTCTTGAGAGTCCCTTGGACTGCAAGGAAATCCAACCAGTCCATCCTAAAGGAAATCAGTCCTGAATATTCATTGGAAGGACTGATTTTGAAGCTGAAACTCCAATACTTTGTCCACCTGATGAGAAGAACTGACAGATCAGAAAAGACCCTGATTCTGGGAATGATGAAGGTGGGATGAAAAGGTGACAGCAGAGGATGAGATGAGATGTTTGGATGGCATCACCAACTCAATGGACATGAGTTTGAGTAAACTCTGAGAGTTGGTGATGGACAGGGAGGCCAGGCATGCTGTAATCTATGGGGTTGCAAGGAGTTGGAGACGGCTGAGCGACTGAACTGCACTGAACTGAATATTCTTTCTCCCTATTTTGAAAGTCAGCATCATGTTCCTAGATATACTAATAGAAAAATGTTGAACAACCACAGATAGGCTGCAGGTTAAGCCAGTTCTAACACAGTAGTTCATTATAACATATTATCGACTCCTTTCCATGCCATGTTGCTTTACCTCTTTCAGTTCCGTTCAGTTCAGTCGCTCAGTCGTGTCCAATTCATTGCGACCCCAAGAATCACAGCACGCCAGGCCTCCCTGTCCATCGCCAACTCCTGGAGTTCACCCAGACTCGCACCCATTGAGGTAGTGATGCCATCCAGTCATCTCATCGTCTGTCGTCCCCTTATCCTCCTGCCCCCAATCCCTCCCAGCATCAGAGTGTTTTCCAATGAGTCAACTTTTCGCATGAGGTGACCAAAGTACTGGAGTTTCAGCTTTAGCATCATTCCTTCCAAAGAAATCCCAGGGCTGATCTCCTTTAGAACGGACTGGTTGGATCTCCTTACAGTCCAAGGGACTCTCAAGAGTCTTCTCCAACACCACAGTTCAAAAGCATCAATTCTTTGGTGCTCAGCTTTCTTCACAGTCCAACTCTAACATCTATACATGATCATAGGAAAAGCCATAGCCTTGACTAGACGAACCTTTGTTGGCAAAGTAATATCTCTGCTTTTCTTTTTTTTTTTTTTCTTAACTAATTTTATTTTATTTTATTTTATTTTCATATTTATTTTTTTTAATTTTTAAAATTAAAAAAATTTCAGGTATACACATGCTCCCCATCCTGAACACTCCTCCCTCCCCCCTCCCCATACCATCCCCCTGGGCTGTCCCAGCGCACCAGCCCCAAGCATCCAGCATCGTGCACTGAACCTGGACTGGCATCTCGTTTCATACATGACATTTCACATGTTTCAATGCCATTCTCCCAAATCTTCCCACCCTCTCCCTCTCCCACAGAGTCCATAAGACTGTTCTATACATCAGTGTCTCTTTTGCTGTCTCGTATACAGGGTTATCGTTACCATCTTTCTAAATTCCATATATATGCTTTAGTATACTGTATTTATGTTTTTCCTTCTGGCTTACTTCACTCTGTATAATAGGCTCCAGTTTCACCCACCTCATTAGAACTGATTCAAATGTATTCTTTTTAATGGCTGAGTAATACTCCATTGTGTATATGTACCACTGCTTTCTTATCCATTCATCTGCTGATGGACATCTAGGTTGCTTCCATGTCCTGGCTATTATAAACAGTGCTGCGATGAACATTGGGGTACACGTGTCTCTTTCCCTTCTGGTTTCCTCAGTGTGTATGCCAAGCAGTGGGATTGCTGGATCATAAGGCAGTTCTATTTCCAGTTTTTTAAGGAATCTCCACACTGTTCTCCATAGTGGCTGTACTAGGTTGCATTCCCACCAACAGTGTAAGAGGGTTCCCTTTTCTCCACACCCTCTCCAGCATTTATTATTTGTAGACTTTTGGATCGCAGCCATTCTGACTGGCGTGAAATGGTACCTCATAGTGGTTTTGATTTGCATTTCTCTGATAAGGAGTGATGTTGAGCATCTTTTCATGTGTTTGTTAGCCATCTGTATGTCTTCTTTGGAGAAATGTCTATTTAGATCTTTGGCCCATTTTTTGATTGGGTCATTTATTTTTCTGGAGTTGAGCTGTAGGAGTTGCTTGTATATTTTTGAGATTAGTTGTTTGTTGGTTGCTTCATTTGCTATTATTTTCTCCCATTCTGAAGGCTGTCTTTTCACCTTGCTAATATCTGCTTTTCAATATGCTATCTAGGTTGGTCATAACTTTTCTTCCAAGGAGTAAGCGTCTTATAATTTCATGGCTGCAGTCACCATCTGCAGTGATTTTGGAGCCCAAAAAAATAAAGTCTGACACTGTTTCCATTGTTTCCCCATCTATTTATCATAAAGTGATTGGACCGAATGCCATGATCTTTGTTTTATGAATGTTGAGCTTTAAGCCAACCTTTTCACTCTCCTCTTTCACTTTCATCAAGAGGCTTTTTAGTTCCTCTTCACTTTCTGTCATAAGAGTGGTGTCATCTGCATATCTGAGGTTATTGATATTTCTCCTGGCAATCTTTATTCCAGCTTGTGTTTCTTCCAGTCCAGCATTTCTCATGATGTACTCTGCATATAAGTTAAATAAACAAGGTGACAATATACAGCCTTGACATACTCCTTTTCCTATTTGGAACCAGTCTGTTGTTCCATGACCAGTTCTAACTGTTGCTTCCTAACCTGCATACAAATTTCTCAAGAGGCAGATCAGGTGGTCTGGTATTCCCATCTCTTTCAGAATTTTCCACAGTTTATTGTGATCCACACGGTCAAAGGCTTTGGCATAGTCAATAAAGCAGAAATAGATGCTTCTCTGGAACTCTCTTGCTTTTTCAATGATCCAGTGGATGTTGTCAATTTGATTTCTGGTTCCTCTTCCTTTTCTAAAACCAGCTTGAACATCAGAAAGTTCACGGTTGACGTATTGCTGAAGCCTGGCTTGGAGAATTTTGAGCATTATTTTACTAGCCTGTGAGATGAGTGCAATTGTGCGGTAGTTTGAACATTCTTTGGCATTGCCTTTCTTCAGGATTGGAATGAAAACTGACCTTTTCCAGTCCTGTGGCCACTGCTGAGTTTTCCAAATTTGCTGGCATATTGAGTGTAGCACTTTCACAGCATCATCTTTTAAGATTTGAAACAGCTCAACCGGAATTCCATCACCTCCACTAGCTTTGTTCATAGTGATGCTTCCTAAGGCCCACTTGACTTCAAATTCCAGGATGTCTGGCTCTAGGTGAGTGATCACACCATCGTGATTATCTGGGTTGTGAAGATCTTTTTTGTACAGTTCTGTGTATTCTTGCCACCTCTTCTTGATATCTTCTGCTTCTGTTAGGTCCATACCATTTCTGTCCTTTATCAAGCCCATCTTTCCATGAAATGTTCCCTTGGTATCTCTAATTTTCTTGACGAGATCTCTAGTCTTTCCCATTCTGTTGTTTTCCTCTATTTCTTTGCATTGAATCACTGAAGAAGGCTTTCTTATGTCTTCTTGCTATTCTTTGGAACTCTGCATTCAGATGCTTATATCTTTCCTTTTCTCCTTTGCTTTTTGCTTCTCTCTTTTCACAGCTATTTGTAAGGCCTCCCCAGACAGCCATATTGCTTTTTTGCATTTCTTTTCCATGGGAATGGTCTTGATCCCTGTGTCCTGTACAATGTCACGAACCTCATTCCATAGTTCATCAGGCACTCTATCTATCAGATCTAGGCCTTTAAATCTATTTCTCACTTCCACTGTATAATCATAAGGGATTTGATATAGGTCATACCTTAATGGTCGGGTGGTTTTCCTTACTTTCTTCAATTTAAGTCTGAATCTGACAATAAGCAGTTCATGATCTGAGCCACAGTCAGCTCCTGGTCTTGTTTTTGCTGACTTTATAGAGCTTCTCCATCTTTGGCTGCAAAGAATATATGTCTTTATGATACCATATATTTTATTTTCTGCGTTTGATGCTTTGACATCTTAGGGCCTAACTGACTAGAGACATTGGTCTTCCCAGATTTAATAAATCCTTAAGCATAGCTTAGTAAACAATTTGTCTCAAGCATGTTTTTCATATACAAACCAACCAGTTCAGAATTCATACCCCCTACCATTTCCTTTATGGAGCTCACACACTATTCCTTTGCCCTAATCATCTTAAGACCAAGTATCAAGCAACTGGAGACAGATCTTATAACTCAGAATCTGTGGAAATTGTTTAAACTAGCCTATCCTAAGCCTCCTTACCCCACCTTATCCATCTTTCCCTAATAAACTGCAATAAAGACTCATGCCCTCGCTTTCTCCTCACTCTCTCCCTTTGACTGACTCTGGTCTTTCCTGTTGGCCCCCTCCCCATGCTCCTCCTTTTAGAATCTGTGACTATACTGAGCTATTTTTTAAAAGGCAATCATCTCTTGATTTGTTAGTCCTGCCGTATATGATTGATAATAAAATTCTATATTTTAAAACAGGGCTTTCCTTGTGGCTCATATAGTAAAGAATCCACCTGCAATGAAGAGACACACTTCTATTTAATAATTGATTTTTTCTGACTGAATGTAGCATTATTTATTTAATCAACCCTTTATAAATGGACAATTATATTGATTCAATTCTTTTGTCATTTTTACAAGTACTTCAGTGACAGCTTTCAGTTTTCTTAATATCTGGGGCAAAAATACTTAAAGATTTATTCTTAGAATTGTTTTGCCCTTTGTGTTAGGTATTGTTTGAAGAATTAGCATAATTTCAAAATATCTGCTGAGATCTATTTAAGGGCATAGTGCTAGGATCTATATGGCACATGCCATGTTAGAGGTGTTTTCTAGATAAGTAAAAAGTGAAAGTATTAATAAATATATAAAAACTATTATAATAAAAACAGTAGTTGGTGTTTATGAAAAACATATGTCAGTGTCAGGCAATGAACTACTAAGAACAACAACAACAAGTAGATAATGTTGTCTATGTAGCAAACAGCATTCTAAGTGTTAGACTTCTTTTATTACCCTATTTAATACTTAACAAAAATCTATGAGGTAAACATTACTACTCACATTTTATATACATGGAAACTTAAGCAGGACTTTCTTAAAATTGCAGAGTTTGAAAGGGAAGGACTGGGGTTTAGTCTTCACAAGAATTCAGCAAAAAAGTATCATTATGTCCATTTTAAAATGAAAGTAAGAGAAATTCAATAAGTTTCTTAAGATCACATAATTGCTCAGTAAAAGATGGATTTCAGTAACTCACGTCTGTGGAAAACCAAAACTACTTTCTACCAATACTTATAGGTAGGTATCTTGGGCTCAGTGTTCAGAGTGTACACAATTTTAGAGCTGGAATGGTTTATCTGACTAGCTTGCTAATATCTCCAGCTTGAGTCTTAGAGCATGGAAATGATTTTGGTTACTTGACTATGTGGTTAGGCCTGACCTCTCAGGAGTATGTGGCAAGAGAACAAGAACAAAGCTAACATATGTATCACATCTGAACAGCAATGATGGGTCTGACTTGAAAAGGAGAAAAATGCAAAAGACTGGGAAGTTCATCGTTTATGACACTTCCTGTTGCAAGGAACAGAACATCCAACCACTCAGTTCAGTTCAATCACTCAGTTAAGCCCGCCGCTTTGTGACCCCATGGACTGCAGAATGCCAGGCTTCCCTGTCCATCATCAACTCCCAGAGCTTGCTCAAACTCATGTCCATCGAGTCGGTGATCCCATTCAACCATCTCATTCTCTGTCATTCCCTTCTCCTCCTGCTTTCAATCTTTCCCAACATCAGGGTCTTTTCCACTGAGTCAGTCCTTTGCACCAGGTGGCCAAAGTACTGGACCTTCGGGTCAGCATCAGTCCTTGCAGTGAATATTCAGGACTGATTTCCTTCAAGATTGACTGGGGTGATATCCTTGCTGTCCAAGGGAATATCAGGAATCTTCTCCAGCACCACAGTTCAAAAGCATCAATTCTTCTGCAGTCAGGTTTCTTTATAGTCCAACTCTAACATTCATACACGACTACTGGAAAAACCAGTAGCTTTGACTGGATGGACATTTGTCAGCAAAGTAATGCATCTGCTTTTTAATATGATGTCCAGGTTGGTTATAGCTTTTCTTCCAAGGAGCAAGCATCTTTTAATTTCATGGCTGCAGTCACCATCTGCAGTGATTTTGGAGCCCAAGAAAATAGTCTCTCACTGTTTCCATTGTTTCTCTATTTGTCATGAAGTTATGGGGCCAAATGCCATGATCTTTGGTTTTTGAATGTTAAATTTTAAGCCAGATTTTTCACTCTCCTCTTTCACTTTCATCAAGAAGTCCTTTAGTTCCTCTTTGCTTTCTGCCATAAGGGTGGTGTTGTCTATATATCTGAGGTTATTGATATTTCTACCAACAATCTTGATTCCAGCTTGTGCTTCATGCAGCTGGGAATTTCTCATGATGTATTCTGCATATAAGTTAAATAAGCAGGGTGACAATATAAACTCTTGACATATTTTTTTCCCCAATGTGGAACCAGTCTGTTGTTTCAGTTCCAGCTGTTGCTTCTTGACCTGCAGCAGATTTCTCAGGAGGCAGGTAATATATTGTCATTGAGTCATGTCTGACATTTTTTGTGACCCCCTGGACTATAGCCTTCCAGGCTTCTCTGTCCATGGGGTTTCCCAGACAAGAGTACTGGAGTGGGTTGCCATTTCCTTCTCCAGGGGATCTCTGTGACCCAGGGATCAAAGGTGGATTCTTTACTACTGAGCTGCCTGGGAAACCCAAGGATAGCTAAAACTTCCAAGTTTGGTTCAGCCGTTCAACATTACCAAAGATGTAAGAGTTTTTCTTATTTTTTTCTGTCATCCTTGTTGTGGTAGCAGATTGTTCTTACAGTCAGCCTATTTAGCAGCCCCAGGTATTTCATGCAAACACAGTCAGTTACTGCCAATGGAGAAGAAAATTGTGCTTTGGTCTGTGTGCCTTTGTGTGTGTGTGTGTGTGTGTGTGTGTGTTTAAGGGAGGGAAATTTTCTAGGAATTCCTGCTTCTCTCCTCTCTTTCATTAAGAAGGATTGGGGTACAAATTCTGCTTTCTTTATAATTCTGAGCAAACATGTTTCTTGGATTTTAAGCTTATAAGATATGAAGACATGTTTGCTAGGGAGGAAAACATAGGAACAGGAAAGGCTATTGGACAGAAAATCAACAATGATTGTACAGATAAGTTGAGAAGAAGCTAAGAGGCAAGGAGCCAAGTAAAAACAGCTAAGTGTTTGGAATAAGGTGATAGGAGTAGGTTAAAGCATGATAATAAGGTTATAGGAGTGTATTGAGCAATATAACAAAAACTTTTCAGTTCACAGGAAATGATAATGATTTTCAGAAAAACAAAATGATCTAGGGCTCTAAGTTAGTTTCAAGAGTAAAACTGTGAGTAATCAAAATATGTCAGTGCCATTAACTAAAACATGGGAATCAACATCTGGGTCAGCCCTGTAGAGTTTCACCTCACAACCAGTCCAAATGTTTATCTGCAGTTCTAAAGCTGCTAAACTCCAGTGCAGGGGGCACATTCTAGCTCTGCTTTGAGTCTTTTGTTTTGTACCTGTTTTCTCTAGTCTGGTATCTCAGGCATGTGTGTTTGTCCTTTGATGGGACTGCATGTCAGAGGCATAATTCTTGTTTAATCCAGGAGGAAATTTTCTGTAAGTCTGGTGTGCTCATAGTATTATTCACTCTGTCCAGGCTCCCAAAACACATCTAGGATTCCTAGCTTGTGTGATTTAGGTCATTTCAAAAGAGATGTTCTTTGGGAAATGATTTTTTAAAAAACAGTGAATTTGGGTTGGAGACATAGTGACATAGAGATAATTAGGGAAATCAAAAACGGTGGTGAGGTAGTTTAAATGTGGTTATATAGCTCAAAAAACATATGAAGCTCATTTTGTAAATTGATAGTCTGTCAATATTAGGGTTGAAGACATAGACTTGGGTAAATTTAAAGTAGTATCATATAATACACAGAGCATTTATTTCTGAGTCAGATAGTTTTTACTCTACATATTTGGTGAATTTGGACAGTTTTTCTATATGGACTATTTTTCTTTTATACAAATAGATGAATTTCTATAATAGGACAATTCTGAAAACAAAAAGCTATAATGGATATAAAATAAAAATAGCACAAAATTGTAAATATAATAAGTTCTTTTGAGGATATGAAGTTAGAATACAGTTTATAAAAGGGATAAAAATGGAATTATATATTGGATAGTTATATGTTAGATATATAATTATTCCTTATATATTAGATAAGGGATTCCCAGGTGTCACTGGTGGTAAAGAACCTGCCTATCAATGCAGTAGACATAAGAGATGTTGATTCAATCCCTGGATCAGGAAGATCCCCTGGAGTAGGAAATGGTAACCCACTTAATGGTAACCCCAGTATTCTTGCCTGGAAAATCTCATGGACAAAGAAGCCTGGCGGGCTACAGTCCATGGGTTCATGAAGAGTCAGACACGACTAAAGCAACTTAGAACACATGCATATTAGATAAAGACAATTTATTGTTTCCCACAATGACTCCTCCTCGTTGTCATGCAGAAAGAGTATATTTTCAAGTGTCCCTTGGTTATGATTCACTTTTCATAAGTAGGAATGTGTATCTCACTTCCTGTTTGAGGTAGTTGAGGTTAATTGTAATTGAGCATTCCCAGAACTCCTATCTTTAAATATCTACAGGGGAAATGTGCTAATAAAAAAAAATAAATAAATAAAAAAAAAAACTAAAGTATGTGCTTTTGCCTACATAGATTAATGGAGCATGTGGAGGAAACTGATATCAAAAGCCTGCTAGATGGACAACCATGGTATTCAGTTGTAATTTTTTCTAGGTTATGATCTAAGTCAACCAGAAAAGGAATCTATGTGCCTAAGAAGGCACATAGACTTGTATGTGCACTTGAAGGCACATAATTACACTTCTTGTAATTATGCAAGAAGAAGACATAAAATTAAATACTGATATTTTATGTTATATAATTTTAACTTCATTTTCAGTTCAGTTCAATCACTCAGTCATGTCCAATTCTTTGTGACCCCATGAACCACAGCACGCCAGGCCTCCCTGTCCATCACCAACTCCCTGAGTCTACCCAAACCCATGTCCATTGAGTCGGTGATGCCATCCAACCATTTGGCAAAGTGTTAATCAGGAAGATGTGAATTCAGACTTCATGATGCTTGTTTGCAAAAAGAAATGAAAGGGAACTGAGATAATTTGGGAATTAGGAGCTTTTCTGGGCTAGGAAAACCAACCAATTCCATTCTCCAAGCACTAAGAGCTGACTTTTCAAAAGGCTTTGAGAAACATACCCCTAAAATAAATCTCAGTTAATTAAAATGGCTTGCCTGAAATAGGTTATATTGTGAGCTTTTATCTATTTTAGATAGTATCAATAAATCGGGGGGGTGTTATACACAAAATTTTTAACAGTGTTTTATTATAAAGCAATAGTTAACTTTCATTGGAGGCAATGAAAGTAGAATACATATTTTATAAATTTGGTATAGACCCTAAGGATTCCTAATGTCCTCACTTCTGGAATGCATAATTAGAATAGACGTCCTAAGTAACTGGCAGATCCCCACACTAGCTCCCTGACTTGTGAAGTCTATTACATTGGAAAAGGTCAAACAAAAATCACTAGAACTACCTGTACCTAAAAAAGGATAAGCCACAAGCATTACTGCAGTTCAAGAGGGACTGCAGAGCTTAGTTCTATCATTTAAAGATTGAAGGATGCAGGACTGGTGAATCCTAGTACATTCACATTCAACTTATCTATTTGGATCCTGTGGAAGGCATGGATCTTGGAGAATGACAATGGATTATTATAATTGCTTAACTAGATAGTTGTTCAAATGTAGCTCTATGGCAGAAATGATTTCATTACTGCAGCAAATTAAAACATGCCCTGGTACCTGGCATGTAGCTGAAAAATACTCCCCTCCCCATCCCCCCCCAATTTCTGTTAGTAAAGATGACCAGAATCAGTTTGCTGGTAAGGCCAGCAATCCAGCTTCACCATCCTACCCCAAGAATTCATCAATCTCCATCTCTATGACATAATTCAGTTCACAGGAATTTTGATTTCCTTACCCTTCCACAAGATATCACCTGGTCCATTACAAATATGACATTATGTTATTTGGGCCTATCAGTAAATAGTGGCCTGAGAAGCTGCTAGACCTTGAGAAAGATATAACAGATGTGAACAGAAAATATAAGAAAGCAGGATTGGGTAGAGAATGTCCCAGACTGGGTCACAGGAGACAAAGTCTTGGAAGTGAATTTACACTGTTAAAGGAGTTTCACTATGGGCAGAAATATCCAGGCACTAGTATGCTGACCATGACTGTCATCTGCTGAAAGATGCCTGGAAAAAGCATGGGCCCTAACTCAAAAGCTGAAGAGAGCAATGCTGGAATCTCTCAATTAAGTCTTACACAGATGGATGGGAAACTGTTACCTGTACAAGATTCAGGGGCACAGAGTTCAAGCCTCAGTCAGTCAGTTCAGTTGCATACTCTTTTCCAACTCTTTGCGACCCCATGAATAGCAGCACTCCAGGTCTCTCTGTCTATTACCAACTCCTAGAGTTCACTCAAACTCATGTCCATCGAGTCAGTGATGCCATCCAGCCATCTCATCCTCTGTCGTCCCCTTCTCCTCCTTCCCCTAATCCCTCACAGCATCAGGGTTTTTTCCAATGAAACAACTCTTCACATAAGGTGGCCAAAGTATTGGATTTTCAGCTTTAGCATCAATCCTTCCAAAGAACACCCAGGACTGATCTCCCTTAATGGACTAGTTGGAACTCCATGCAGTCCAAAGGACTCTCAAGAGTCTTCTCCAACACCACAGTACAAAAGCATCAATTCTTCAGCACTTAGCTTTCTTCACAATCCAACTCCCATATTCATACATGACCACTGGAAAAACCATAGCCTTGACTAGATGGACCTTTGTTGGCAAAGTAATATCTCTGTTTTTAATATGCCATGTAGGTTGGTCATAACTTTCCTTCCAAGGAGTAAGTGTCTTTTAATTTCATGGCAGCAATCACAATCTGCATTGACTTTGGAGTCCTAAAACATAAAGTCTGACACTGTTCGAATGTTTCCCCAACTATTTCCCATGAAGTGATGGCACCGGATGCCATGATCTCAGTTTTCTGAATCTTGAGCTTTAAGCCAACTTTTTCACTGTCTTCTTTCACTTTCATCAAGAGGCTTTTGAGTTCCTCTTCACTTTCTGCCATAAGGGTGACATCATCTGCATATCTGAGGTTATTGGTATTTCTCCCGGCAATCTTCATTCCAGCTTGTGCTTCTTCCAACCCAGTGTTGCTCATAATGTACTCTGCATATAAGTTAAATAAGCAGGGTGACAATATACAGCCTTGACGTACTCTTTTTCCTATTTGTAATTGGTCTGTTTTTCCATGTCAAGTTCTAACTGTTGCTTCCTGACCTGCATATAGGTTCCTCAAGAGGCAGGTCAGGTGGTCTGGTATTCCCATCTCTTTCACAATCTTCCACAGTTTACTGTGATTCACACAGTCAAAGGCTTTGGCATAGTCAATAAAGCAGAAGTAGATGTTTTCCTGGAACTCTCTTGCTTCTTCAATGTTCCAGCGGATGTTGGCAATTTGATCTCTGGTTCCTCTGTCTTTTCTAAAACCAGCTTGAACATCTCGAAGTTCATGGTTCACATATTGTGGAAGCCTGGCTTGGAGAATTTTGAGCATTACTTTACTAGTGTGTGAGATGAGTGCAATTGTGCAGTACTTTGAGCAATCTTTGGCATTGCCTTTCTTTGGGATTGGAATGAAAACTGACCTTTTCCAGTTCTGTGGCCACGGCTGAGTTTTCCAAATTTGCTGGCATATTGAGTGTAGCATTTTCACAGCATCATCTTTCAGGATTTGAAATAGCTCAACTAGAATTCCATCACCTCCACTAGCTTTGTTTGTAGTGATGCTTTCTAAGGCCCACTTGACTTCACATTCCAGAATGTCTGGCTCTATGTGAGTGATCACACCATCATGATTATCAGATGGTGAAGATCTTATTTGTACAGTTCTTCTGTGTATTCTTGCCACCTCTTCTTAATATCTTCTGCTTCGGTTAGGTCTACACATGTATGTCCTTTATGGAGCCCATCTTTGCATGAAATGTTCCCTTGGTATCTCTAAGTTTCTTGACGAGACCTCTAGTCTTTCCCATTCTGTGGCTTTCCTCTATTTCTTTGCATTGATCGCTGAGGAAGGCTTTCTTATCTCTTCTTGCTATTCTTTGGAACTCTGCATTCAGATGCTTATATCTTTCCTTTTTTCCTTTGCTTTTTGCTTCTCTTCTTTTCACACCTATTTGTAAGCCTCCTTAGACAGCCATTTTGCTTTTTTGCATTTCTTTTCCATGGGGATGGTCTTGACCCTTATCTCCTGTACAATGTCAGGAACCTCCATCCATCAGGCATGTCCATCAGTTCATCAGGCACTCTGTCTATTATATCTAGTCCCTTAAATCTATTTCTCACTTCCACTGTATAATCATAAGGGATTTGATTTAGGTCATACATGAATGGTCTAGTGGTTTTCCCCACTTTCTTTATTTAAGTCTGAATTTTCAATAAGGAGTTCATGATCTGAGCCACAGTCAGCTCCTGGTCTTGTTTTTGCTGACTGCATAGAGCTTCTCCATCTTTGGCTGCAAAGAGTATAATTAATCTGATTTTGGTGTTGACCATCTGGTGATGTCCATGTGTAGAGTCTTCTCTTGTGTAGTGGAAGAGGATGTTTGCTATTACCAGTGAGTTCTCTTGGCAAAACTCCATTAGCCTTATGCCCTGCTTCATTCCGTACTCCAAGGCCAAATTTGCCTGTTACTCCAGGTGTTTCTTGACTTCCTACTTTTGCATTTCAGTCCCCTATTATGAAAAGGACATCTTTTGGGGGTGTTAGTTCTAAAAGGTCTTGTAAGTCTTCATAGAACCATTCAACTTCAGCTTCTTCAGTGTTACTGGTTGGGGCATAGACTTGGATTACTGTGATATTGAATGGTTTGCCTTGGAAACGAACAGAGATCATTCTGTCTTTTTTGAGTTTGCATCCAAATACTGCATTTCGGACTCTCTTGTTGACCATGATGGCTACTCCATTTCTTCTAAGGGATTCCTGCCCACAGTAGTAGATATAATGGTCATCTGAATTAAATTCACCCATTCCAGTCCATTTTTGTTCACTGATTCCTCGAATGTCCACGTTCACTCTTGCCATCTCTTGTTTGACCACTTCCAATTTGCTATGATTCATGGAACTAACATTCCCGGTTCCTATGCAATATTGCTCTTTATAGCATCAGAACTTGCTTCTATCACCAGTCAGATCCACAACTGGGTGTTGTTTTTTCTTTGGCTCCTTCCCTTCATTCTTCCTGGAGTTATTTCTCCACTGATCTCCAGTAGCATATTGGGCACCTACCAGCCTGGGGAGTTCCCCTTTCAGTATCCTTTCATTTTGCCTTTTCATACTGTTCATGGGGTTCTCAAGGCAAGAATACTGAAGTGGTTTGCCATTCCCTACTCCAGTGGACCACATTCTGTCAGACCTCTCCACCATGACCCATCCATCTTGGGTGGCCCCACATGGCATGGCTTAGTTTCATTGAGTTAGACAAGGCTGTGTTCCATGTGACCAGATTGGCTAGTTTTCTGTGATTATGGTTTCAGTGTGTCTGCCCTCTGATGCCGTCTCGGAGCACCTACCATCTTACTTGGGTTTCTCTTAACTTGGACGTGGAGTATCTCTTCACTGCTGCTCCAGCAAAGTGCAGCCGCTGCTCCTTACCTTGGACGAGGGTTGTCTCCTCACAGCCACCCCTCCTGACCTTGGACATGGGGTAACTCCTCTCAGCCCTCTTGCACCCGCATAGCCGCTGCTCCTTGGACCTGGGGTAGCTCCTCTTGGCTGTCACCCCAACACAGGCCTAAGAAGGCCAGGCAACATCAAAAAATGGTATCTTTTGAGATTTTATGTGCTTTATTGGGAAGAACTTTTGCTCCTAGTATTTCTATTGCTAGTTTATTGGATCATTTACCTTTTCCTAATAGACTGACACAATGACAGTGGTATATGAACTTAGTGTTTTTGTTTCCGATGTCAAAGGAAAATTTAATTGGCTTGTTGTTTAATTGTGAAGTTATGTCCAACTCTTTTGTGACCCCATGGAGTATAATCCATCAGGCTTCCCTGTCCATGGGATTTCCCAGTCAAGGATACAGGAGTGGGTTGTCATTTCCTTTTCCAGGGACTATTCCACACCCAAGTATCAAACCCATGTCTCCCGCCTTGGCAGGTTGATTCTTTACCACTGAGTAACTAGGGAAGCCCCAATTGGCTTATAAAGAAAGAAAAAAAAAAGTTTCCTCCCCTCACTTAACAATAATAGAGATAGGAAGAAAGAATTATGTCTTGTTTATGACATTTGAAAGAAAGAATCATTGAGCAGTAAGAGCTACCAGGTAGAAATAAACCTCCATTCCAGGAGACCAGAGCAGACAGATTGTAATTTGCAGAATGATTCTGTATTCTCAAAAATCATAAGCAGAGATGGCAAAGATGCTTATCATTACAAAATCTCAGTTGTCAGATCTCCTCACAGATTAAAGATAAACTACTGCATTAACATTTATTATAAATCTAGAAGTATTGACAGGACAGAAATATCTAGCAAATCAAAGACAGAAATAATAAGTATTATCACTCTCAGGGCTTTATGTAATTCAATGATAGAGAAATTGATTTTCAGTTAAAGCAATAACAATGCAGTCTGTGCTCTAATTAGACAGCAATAATCTTAGAGAAGATAACAGAGGTGTTTTGAGATTAACTCTCATTATACAACTGTAAATTGTACACTATATGTACTACTAAAAAGATTATTGTGTTAGAAGAATAGGTCTCTAAATTTTGAGTTAATCTGACCAATACATATCATTATAGGTATTAAAACCTTTGCAAAAGGAGTTAGTGATATACATCGGCTTTTTTACTAATAAAAATATGCCAAGGATAATTGGAAAGTTTTATGATAGATAGATAGATATTCATTTTTGCCAATTTTATTTTGTCTCTATTTGCCAGATTTAAAAGAATAAAAACCAATGCTATGCTTGAAAACATGAGGCTCAAAACCATCTATATCTTGCTCTAGAGAGAATATTCTTAGGAGGCATAGAGACATTTAATCTTGATCTAACCTGGGACTGAGGTAATAAATGGCTTGAATTTAAAACCTTTTGTCAGATTATTTATTTCCATTGCACCTTCTCTTCTAAGGAATAACCAGCCCTGCATATTTCCCAACAGAAAAGCACATGCTCACCAAGGCTCATCTTCCTCAGTGGACTCTGAACTCCAACTGTGGTCTCTCAACTTAGTGAAACTGCTTAAAGCTCCCTCATCTTTTCAACATCTAGTCTGCCACTTAATAAATGGAAAATGTCTCAGGGGGAGAATAGAGTTAATTTTAAGAGTTTCTTTCTTAGCATTTTTCTCCAGTCTAAAATCTTATGTTCTCCAGTTTTCATTGTTTTATCAGTACTCAAGTGCTTTCAAACTGGTGTACACTATATTTCCTGTTGTTTTTCATGGGAGATTTGCCCTCAAATAATCCATTCTGTCATAGCTAGAAACAGAAGTCAAGTGTTCAGTATTTAATTTGCAAATTACTGTCTGTAATTGATAAAACACTTTCCAGGTTTTGTTAGCTGTGAGTTATATGAGAGGCCAGATTCCAGAAACAACAGGTCAGCAGTTTTTCCATCTTTAATTCTAACTAATGATGGCTTATAGATAAAGGTTAGAGGTTTCATTTTTCTTGAGTTAATTTTGAAGGATTATCACTTTAAAATTTGTCACTTTTTAATTAAATTATGATTAGAATTACTATTGTTATTTTTAATTGTGAAAGTGTTTAAGCTCCCTGGATTTTCTATGATATTGTAAATATACAATACAAGTTGGATAAACAGTATATACACCATCTATCAAGAACTTTATTCATCAATCTTTAGAATGATCCTTGACACTTAATTAGATTATAGTCTTATACTGTGAGCGATTTGGAGAATTCTGTGTTCTTCTACAATTTATCTTATTGCCTTAAGGGAACATTTCTCTAAAGGTATGGACAAAGATCCTAAAAGGGCACAGGTGAGAATGTATTTTGCAAGCTTCGTGGTCATTGCTTTTCTACACAGAAGTGAAGCTGTGATTGTGGAGACAGATTTCACCTACACCTAATTTTTGTGCTGATTTCAAATGTTCACACAAATAAGATTTACAAATAAAATTTTGTAAATTGAATTCATTTAGGTTAGCTTTCAACATACCAAATAATATAATTTTCTAAATAGAAATACAGTTTAAGGCTTAAAGATAGGGTTGAAAACTGGCAGAAATTTGGCTACATACATGTGTGTATGTATGTGTTTATGCATGTATGTGCATATGTGTACATGCATACAGCTGTTCATCTAGTTTACTCAGATTACTGATACTGCTGTATACAGTGCTACATGCTGAATGGCTTCAAACAACAGACATTTATTGTTAGTTCTGGAAGCTAGAAGTCTGAAATCAGGTGTCAGCAGAGCTGCTTCTGTCTGAGCACTCTGAGCAATACACTTTTCCATGCCTCTTTCCCAGCTTCTGGTGACATACAACATTCTTTGCCATTCCTTGACTAGCAGATGCATTACTCTGATCTCTGCCTCCATCTTTACCTGTTGCTTTCCCAGTGTCTCTATACCTTCACATGTTCAATCAATAAGGGAACCAATCATATTGAATTAGAGTCTCACTCTACTCCAGTATAACCTCACCTTACCTGATTACATATACAATGGCTTCATTTGCAGCTAAGGGTGTGTGGAGTTAGAGCTTCAACTATCTTTTGGGAGGTGGGACACAATACAAACTATAATAGGCAGTATGCATGCAAACTAAGTTAAATAAGCAGGATGACAATGCACAGCGTTGTCATACTGTGCGACTGAGCAACTGAAATGAGAAGTGCCACATTCCCCCAAAAAAGAAACACACATAGTTCCCAGATACTGCATCTAATCAGTTCAGTTCGGTCACTCAGTCATGTCCGACTCTTAATGACCCCATGGACTGCAGTGCACAAGGCTTCCCAGTCCATCACCAACTCCTGGGGCTTACTCAAATTCATGTCCATTGAGTCGCTGATGACATTCCAACAATTTCATCCTCAGTCTATCCCCTTCTCCAGCCTTCAGTCTTTCCCAGCATCACAGTCTTTTCCAATAAGTCAGTTCTTTGCATCAGGTGGCCAAAGTATCTGAGCTTCAGCTTCGACATCAGTCCTTCCAATGAATATTCAGAACTGATTTCCTTTAGAGTTAACTGATTGAAACTCCTTCCAGTCCAAGGGACTCTGAAGAGTCTTCTCCAACAGCACAGATCAAAAGCATCAATTCTTCGGAGCTCAGCTTTCTTTAAGTCCAAATCTCACATCCATACATGGCTACTAGAAAAACCATAGCTTTGACTAGATGGACCTTTGTTGGCAAAGTAATGTCTCTGCTTTTTAATAAGCTATAGGTTGGTCATAACTTTTCTTCCAAGGAGGAAGCATCTCTTAATATCATGGCTGCAGTCACAATCTGCAGTGATTTTATAGGCCCCAAAAATAAAGTCTCCAGCTGTTTCCATTGTTTCCCAATCTATTTGCCATGAAATGATGGGACTGGATTCTATGATCTTAGTTTTCTAAATGTTGAGTTTTAAGCCAACTTTTTCACTCTCCCCTTTTACTTTCATCAAGAGGCTCTTCTTTGCTTTCTGACATTAAGATGGTGTCATCTGCATATCTGAGGTTATTGATATATCTCCTGGCAATCTTGATTCCAGCTTCTGTTTCATCCAGTCCAGCATTTCACATGATGTACACTGCATATAAGTTAAATAAGCAGGGTGACAATATACAGCCTTGACGTACTCCTTTCCTGATTTGGAACCAGTCTGTTGTTCCATGTCCAGTTCTAACTGTTGCTTCTTTACTTGCATACAGATTTCTCAGGAGGCAGGTCAGATGATCTGGTATTCCCAACTCTTGAATAATTTTCCAGTTTGTTGTGATCCACACAGTTAAAGGCTTTGGGTTAGTCAATAAAACAGAAGTTTATGGTTTTTTCAGGAACTCTTGCTTTTTCTATGATCCAATTGATGTTGGCAATTTGATCTCTAGTTCCTCTGCTTTTTCTAAATCCAGCTTGAACATCTAGAAGTTCATGGTTCATGTATTGTTGAAGCCTGGATTGGAGGATTTTGAGCATTATTTTGCTAGCTTGTAAGATCAGTGCACCTGTGCAATAGTTTGAACATTCCATTCTTTGGCATTGTCTTTCTCTGGGAATGGAAAGAAAACTGATCTATTCCCGTCCTGTGGCCACTGCTGAGTTTTCCACATTTGTTGGTATACTGAATGCAGCACTTTCATAGCATCATCTTTTAGGATTTGGAATAGCTCAACTGGAATTCCATCACCCACACTAGCATTGTTCATAGTGATTCTTCCTAAGGCTCACTTGACTGTGTAAGTCTGGCTCTAAGTGAATGATCACACCATCGTGGTTATATGGCTCATAAAGATCTTTTTTGTATAGTACTTATGCGTATTCTTGCCACCTCTTCTTAAAACCTTTCTGCTTCCTCTAGGCCTATGCCATTTCTGTCCTTTATTTTGCCATCTTTGCATGAAATGCTCCTTTGGTATCTCTAATTTTCTTGAAGATAGCTCTAGTCTTTCACGTTACATTGTTTTCCTCTATTACTTTGCATTGACCACTGAGAAAGGCTTTCTTATTTTTACTTGCTGTTCTTTGGAACTTGCATTCAGATGGGTATATCTTTCTTTTTCTTCTTTGCTTTATTGTCTCTTCTTTTCTCAGCTATTTTTAAGGTATTCTCGACAACCATTTTGCCTTTTTGCATTTTTTTTTCTTGGTGATGGTCTTGATCTATAGTTCTTCGGGTACTCTGTCCATCAGATCAAACCCGTTGAATCTGTTTGTCACTTCCACTGTATAGTCGTAAGGGATTTGATTTAGGTCATACCTGAAAGATTTAGTGGTTTCCCTTGCTTTCTTTAATTTCAGTCTGAATATGGCAATAAGGAGTTCATGATCTGAGCCATAGTCAGCTCCAGGTCTATTTTTTAATGAGTGTGTATAGCTTCTCCATCTTTGGCTGCCAAGAATATAATAAATCTGTTTTAAGTATTGACCATCTGGTAATGTCCATTTGTAGAGACTTCTCTTGTGTTGTTGGAAAAGGGTGCTGGGTGTTTGCTATGATCAGTGCTTTTTTGGGGCAGAACTGCTAGCTTTTGTCCTGCTTCATTTTGTACTTCAAGGCAAAATTTGCCTGTTACTCCAGGTATCTCTTTAATTCCTACTTTTACATTCCAGTTCCATATGATGAAAAGGACATTTCTTTGGGTGATAGTTCTAGAAGATCTTGTACGTCTTCATAGAAGCATTCAACTTCAGTTTCTTCAGCAATACTGGTTGGGGCATAGACTTGGATTACTGGATATTGAATGGTTTGCCTTGGGCAGGAACAGAGATCATTCTCTTGAGTAGTTTTTGAGATTGTACCCAAGAACTGTGTTTTGAACACTTTTGTTGACTATGATGGCTAGCTACTCCATTTCTTCTAAGGGATTCTTGCCCACAGTAGTAGATCTAATGGTCATCTGAGATAAATTTGTCCATTCCAGTCCGTTTTCATTCACTGATGCCTCAAATGTTTATATTCACTCTTGCCATCACAAGTTTGACTATTTCCAATTTGCCTTGATTCATGGACCTAACATTTCAGGTTCCTATGCAATATTGTTATTTACAGCATTGGACTTTATTTCCATCACCAGTCACACCCACAACTGGGTATTGTTTTTTCTTTGGCTCCATCTCCTCATTCTATTTGGAGTTATTTCTCCACTCTTCTCCAGTAGCATATTGGGCATCTATCTACCTGGGGAGTTCATCTTTCAGTTTCCTATCTTTTTGCCTTTTCATACTGTTCATGGAGCTCTCAAGGCAAGAAAACTGAAGTGATTTGCCATCCCCTTCTCCAGTGGACTACATTTTGTCAGAACTCTCCACCATGAATGTCTTCATTCCTACATGAAGGAATGAATTCCTAAATGTGGCGTTACATGGCATGGCTCATAGTTTCCTTGAGTTAGACAAGGTTGTGGCCCATGAGATCAGTTTGATTAGTTTTATGTGATTGTGGTTTCATTCTGTCTGCCTTCTGAGGGATAAGGACTTCCCTGATAGCTCAGTTGGTATAGAATCCACCTGCAATGCAGGAGACCCCAGTTGGATTCCTGGGCCAGAAAGATCCCCTGGAGAAGGGATAGGCTACCAACTACATTATTCTTGGGCTTCGCTTGTGGCTCAGCTGGTAAAGAATACACCTACAATGCAAGAAACCTGGGTTCGATCCCTGGATTGGGAAGATCTGGAGAAGGGAAAGGCTACCCACTCCATTATTCTGGCCTAGAGAATTCCATGCACAGTCCATGGGGTTGCAAAAAGTGGGACAAGACTGAGCAACTTTCACTTTCAAAGGGATAAGGATAAGAGGCTTATGGAAGCTTCCTGATGGGAGAGACTTACTATAAGGGAAACAGGGTCTTGTTTTGATGAGTGGAGCCATGGTCAATATATCTCTAATCCAATTTTCTGTTGATGGGCAGGGCTGTGTTCCCTCCCTGTTGTTTGACCTGAGACCAAACTATGGTGGAGATAATGAAGATAATGGTGCCCTCCTTCAAAACTTATATAGGACTGGAAAACAGACTCTTGGAGGGCAACAACAAAACCTTGTGCACACCAGGACCCAGGAGAAAGGAGCAGTGATGCCACAGGAGGCTGACCCAGTCTTGCCTGTGAGAATCCAGTAGTCTCTGGCAGAGGCAGGGGTTGGCAGTGGCCTGCTGCAGGGTCGGGGACATTGCAGCAGTACATGCATGGGACCTTTTGAAGGAGGTCTCCATTATCTTCATCATAATCAGTAAAACTTAAAATTATTTTATTGTGACCATTCTCATTGGTTCATATAACAGGAAAAAAGAAAAATGATCAATTTTAGTACAGCCTGATTCATAAATAGGCAATAATCTATCACCAGATCAAAACTGATATATCTTTAAAATATGCCAATTATGATCATTAATTTTACATGTCAACTTGGCTGGCCGTAAAGTACCCAGATTACTTTATTTCTGGGTGTGCTGTGAGAGTGTTTTGGGATCATATTAGCATTTGAATCAGTGGACTCAATAGATTTCCCGCCCCAGTTTTGTTCAGTCATGTCCAACTCTGTGTGACCCCAGAGAGGACAGCCCACCAGGCTCCCCAGTCCCTGGGATTCTCCAGGCAAGAACACTGGAGTGGGTTGCCATTTCCTTCTCCAATCATGCAATTAGAGAAAGTGACAAAAATAAAGGCTAAGTGAACTGGAACATTTCATCTTCTTCTCCCCTTAGATTGTGATTTACTGTATTGACTCCCTTGGTTCTCAGACTCCAAATGAATCATACCACAATTTTTCCTGGGTCTCCAGCTTACAGATAGCAGATGATAGCCGTGTCTTTCTCTTTCTCTCTCTCTCTCGTGGGTCTCCAGCTTAAAGATAGCAGACGATAGCCATCTCTCTCTCTCTCTCTCCCTCTCTCTCTCTCTCCCTCTCTCTCTCTCTCCCTCTCTCTCTCTGCGCGGGTGTAGGTATGTGTGCGTGCGTGCATGCACCTTGGTGGCTCGGTCGATAAAGAGTCTGCCAGCAATGCAGCAGTGCCAGGCTCAATCTCTGGATTGGAAGATTTCCTGGAGGAGAAAATAGTAACCCACTCCAGTATTCTTGCCTGGGAAATCCCATGGACAGAGGAACCTGACAGGCTCTATAGTCCATGGAGTCACACAGAGTCAGATATGACTGAGCAACTAATACTTACTTTCACTTTCACATGTGTATATACATACATATATATCCTAGGGGGTGTGTTGCTCTGGAATACTATGACTAATATACTATGAAATCATTTTATTGAATAATTTTACAAGTATGATAAAAGTAAGAAAATAGTCTCTTTCTGGCTTGATGGTTGATAACATTCACCAAGTAAGGAAAAGCTGGAAGACCAGGTTTAGAGTGAAACTGTTAATCTGGTTCTGGATATATTTAACTTCTGTTCTGTTCTTAGTACAGTGCCACTAAATGTGTAATATTTAAATCATTATTGTAATAATTCATTAATTCAACAAATATGTATTAAATATATGCATATTATAAGTAAGAAAAGTAAAGTTAACAGTAATAACTGTAGCTTTCATATTCAAAGGTCTAATGGCAGGGAAGTAAATTGAAAGATGAATCACATAATTATGTATGAAGTTAGGCCAGTGATAAGGGCAATGAAGGAAAACAACATGGATTATAATAACATTAATAAGAGTTTTGACATCAACAGGAAGGTTTTGGAAAAGCTTTTATTAATAGATAATACACACACGTGCAAATATAGAAGGTTCAATAATTAATAAGGTCATATTTTAAGAGAAAGAAGAGTGCCTATGATAGAACATTTTGAAACTCAAATATTTAATCATCCGATTAAGACTGATGAACCAGAAAATGGGATAGAAAAAGAAGAATGGAAGGTAGTTAAACCATGTAATCTGAGAAAGGAAAGTATTTCTAAAGGAGAGGGCATTAAAGAAGAGAGTTACTGAATCTCTTATAAGGACAAGTAAGATAAGAAATGTCATTTCCATTTATTTAGAAGCATGGTAGTAATAGAGAATGGCTTTCTTAAAATCAGGCAAATAAAAGCCAAAATAGAATTGATTTAAAGAATTAGTTATGTAGAGGATCATGTCATCTGCAAATAGTGAGAGTTTCACTTCTTCTTTTCCAATTTGGATTCCTTTTATTTCTTTTTCTGCTCTGATTGCTGTAGCCAAAACTTCCAAAACTATGTTGAATAGTAATGGTGAAAGTGGGCACCCTTGTCTTGTTCCTGACTTTAGAGGAAATGCTTTCAATTTTTCACCATTGAGGATAATGTTTGCTGTGGGTTTGTCATATATAGCTTTTATTATGTTGAGGTATGTTCCTTCTATTCCTGCTTTCTGGAGAGTTTTTTATCATAAATGGGTGTTGAATTTTGTCAAAGGCTTTCTCTGCATCTATTGAGATAATCATATGGTTTTTGTTTTTCAGTTTGTTAATGTGGTGTATTACATTGATTGATTTGCGGATATTGAAGAATCCTTGCATCCCTGGGATAAAGCCCACTTGGTCATGGTGTATGATCTTTTTAATGTGTTGTTGGATTCTGATTGCTAGAATTTTGTTTAGGATTTTTGCATCTATGTTCATCAGTGATATTGGCCTGTAGTTTTCTTTTTTTGTGGGATCTTTGTCAGGTTTTGGTATTAGGGTGGTGGTGGCCTCATAGAATGAGTTTGGAAGTTTACCTTCCTCTGCAATTTTCTGGAAGAGTTTGAGCAGGATAGGTGTTAGCTCTTCTCTAAATTTTTGGTAGAATTCAGCTGTGAAGCCGTCTGGACCTGGGCTTTTGTTTGCTGGAAGGTTTTTGATTACAGTTTCAATTTCCGTGCTTGTGATGGGTCTGTTAAGGTTTTCTATTTCTTCCTGGTCGAGTTTTGGAAAGTTGTACTTTTCTAAGAATTTGTCCATTTCTAAACTAAAGACCTATATATAGAAAACTATAAAACACTGGTGAAAGAAATCAAAGAGGACACTAATAGATGGAGAAATATACCGTGTTCATGGATTGGAAGAATCAATATAGTGAAAATGAGTATACTACCCAAAGCAATTTATAGATTCAATGCAATCCCTATCAAGCTACGAACAGTATTCTTCACAGAGCTAGAACAAATAATTTCACAATTTGTATAGAAATACAAAAAACCTCAAATAGCCAAAGCGATCTTGAGAAAGAAAAATGGAACTGGAGGAATCAACCTACCTGACTTCAGGCTCTACTACAAAGCCACAGTTATCAAGACAGTATGGTGCTGGCACAAAGACAGAAATATAGATCAATGGAACAAAATAGAAAGCCCAGAGATAAATCCACGCACATATGGACAGCTTATCTTTGACAAAGGAGGCAAGAATATACAGTGGATTAAAGACAATCTCTTTAACAAGTGGTGCTGGGAAATCTGGTCAACCACTTGTAAAAGAATGAAACTAGAACACTTTCTAACACCATATACAAAAATAAACTCAAAATGGATTAAAGATCTCAACGTAAGACCAGAAACTATAAAACTCCTAGAGGAGAACATAGGCAAAACACTCTCTGACATACATCACAGCAGGATCCTCTATGACCCACCTCCCAGAATATTGGAAATAAAAGCAAAAATAAACAAATGGGACCTAATAAAATTAAAAGCTTCTGCACATCAAAGGAAACTATTAGCAAGGTGAAAAGACAGCCTTCAGAATGGGAGAAAATAATAGCAAATGAAGCAACCGACAAACAACTAATCTCAAAAATATACAAGCAACTCCTACAGCTCAACTCCAGAAAAATAAATGACCCAATCAAAAAATGGGCCAAAGATCTAAATAGACATTTCTCCAAAGAAGACATACAGATGGCTAACAAACACATGAAAAGATGCTCAACATCACTCCTTATCAGAGAAATGCAAATCAAAACCACTATGAGGTACCATTTCACGCCAGTCAGAATGGCTGCGATCCAAAAGTCTACAAATAATAAATGCTGGAGAGGATGTGGAGAAAAGGGAACCCTCTTACACTGTTGGTGGGAATGCAAACTAGTACAGCCACTATGGAGAACAGTGTGGAGATTCCTTAAAAAACTGAAAATAGAACTGCCTTATGATCCAGCAATCCCACTGCTTGGCATACACACTGAGGAAACCAGAAGGGAAAGAGACACGTGTACCCCAATGTTCATCGCAGCACTGTTTATAATAGCCAGGACATGGAAGCAACCTAGATGTCCATCAGCAGATGAATGGATAAGAAAGCAGTGGTACATATACACAATGGAGTATTACTCAGCCATTAAAAAGAATACATTTGAATCAGTTCTAATGAGGTGGATGAAACTGGAGCCTATTATACAGAGTGAAGTAAGCCAGAAGGAAAAACATAAATACAGTATACTAACGCATATATATGGAATTTAGAAAGATGGTAACGATAACCCTGTATACGAGACAGCAAAAGAGACACTGATGTATAGAACAGTCTTATGGACTCTGTGGGAGAGGGAGAGGGTGGGAAGATTTGGGAGAATGGCATTGAAACATGTGAAATGTCATGTATGAAACGAGATGCCAGTCCAGGTTCAGTGCACGATGCTGGATGCTTGGGGCTGGTGCGCTGGGACGGCCCAGGGGGATGGTATGGGGAGGGGGGAGGGAGGAAGGTTCAGGATGGGGAGCACGTGTGTACCTGAAATTTTTTTAATTTTAAAAATTAAAAAAAAAAAGCTAAAAAAAAATAAATAAATGACACCTTTGGCAAAAAAAAAAAAAAAAGAATTAGTTAAAGTAGAAGGATGGTTATAGAACAGAAGATGATGACTTTAAATGGTACTGAGAAAGTAAAAATGAGTAGATTTTACGATTAACTTTCTTTGGTGGAGGAGTAAAAATAAAAGACTATTGTTATGGATGACTTCTAGGTTTTTAGTTTGTTGGGATTAATACTTTCTGAGAGAAGACCAGGTTTTGGGGGGGGGGGTGAATTATGAACTTAATTTTTGACATGTTTGAGTCAACCAACTGTTGATTTCTTTAATAAGCCATTGGATAAGTAGTATGCTGATCAGAAAAGAAGCCCATCTAAGGGTATTTTCAGAAATACTTATTACACAGGTGCTAACTGAAAGCAAATAAAAGAAGGGCAAGAATAGCCTGGATCATAACTGTGTGGTGTGGAAAGACACATTTTATTTAAGCTGAGGAGGGGTATTTAAATGTGAAAAGTATGAATATTAAAGAAGAAATGTTTCACTCATAGCTGAGGAGATGAATGGATGATAATCATAGTATCTGTGGATGAGAACAACTGCATAAGTTATTGGCCTTAAATAAGAGTCAGCTGTTTTATAGTAAACTTTTGTATTTTTTAGCAGATGGATGAGAGAAATGTCTTCTTGTGTCTTTCACTTTCCTAAGTTAAGATCTAAATTTATGTTTTGAGACTGAGTGGAACATTGAGCAAATAGGAGACTGGGAGAGGATACACTTTTTTCTATAAACTAAGAACCACAGTAGTCACTACCATGGAGGACTGAGAAGGAGTAAAACATGCGGCCCATTATTTTTAAGGAATTTAAGAAATACAAACTTAAAAAAAAATAAAACTTCTAAAGATAAATGTATGCTGATGAAGCAAAGAAGTAGATCTGTTTGCTTTGAGTTGAGAGAACACTACAAAATGTGGGACATGAACGCAGATATAATTTAATAGGAGATGAATAATAAGGGGATTCTTTGATAGAAAAAGTTATAACCAAGTGGATATAGTAGATAAGCATATGGTATTATTTCTTATTGAAGGATACTATAACAATTTACCATACTGGATGGCTTAAAAAGTAGGAATTATATTTGTTACACTTCTGAAGACTTAGAAGTCCAATATCAAGGCACTGGGAAATCTAGAATATGGTGAAACACCAATTCTTGATTGGCAGATGGTAGCCTTCTCATTGGATCCTCATATGGCAAGACATTAGAGAGCAAAATCATGTTCTCTAAGCTCTTCTTTGTTGTTGTTCAGTCACTAAGTCATGTCCAAGTCTTTGAAATTCCATGAACTGCAGCATGCCAGACTTCCCTGTCCTTCACCATCTCCCAGAATTTGATCAAACTCCTGTCCATTGAGTCAGTGATGCCATCCAACTATCTCATCCTCTGTCATCCTCTTCTCCTCTTGCCTTCAACCTTTCACAGAATCAGGGCCTTTTCTCTTCTTATAAGGGCACTAACCCTGTTCAGGAGGGTTTTACTGCCTGAGTAATTGTTTTCTTATAAAACCCTCCACTTTAAACACCATCACACTGCAGCTTAGGATTACAACATGCAAATTTGTGGAGGCTAGAAACGTTCCCTCCATAGCATAGTGACAGCAAATATTGTGTGTCCTGTATAGAATATGGACTTTGGATTAAAAAAATAACAAATTTGGATGGGACCTGAATACAAAAGACTTTAAAACTTAACACTGTATTTTATTTCAAATAAAGAGCCATATTTTTCATTCTTGAACATAAGGAAATGATGAATTCATTATGATGTTTAACGAATGTTAGTTTAAAACTAGTTTGAAAGATATTTTAGGGTTTGGAGGGCCAGTTATTGAAGCAAAACCTGGAAAACTGTTATAACAATCAAAATGTGAGGCAATGGATACCTGTATTTGAGTGATAGCAGAAAGGAGGATAGTCTGGGCTTGAACTTGGAAGACATTCTAAAGACTTAACAAAGTTTTGAAATTCTTTGTTGAAGTTTTACTGCCTGGGTAATTGTTTTCTTTTTCTGTTGAGTCAGTCCAAAAAAGGATGCAGAATAAGAAGATGGCCTTTATTAAATAAGGAAGATTATTGAACCATCTAAGTAACAGTGCTATTATTTCTTATTGCTCTAACTATGCAAGTGAGCTTTGTTTTATTTCCTGAATAAATGATGATGGACAGAACTTATTCTGATGCATGAGAAATAGTATTCAGTATAATTTTGTAGTTGTTTCTTTTAGCACTTCTTTAGTTAAGCAACAATAAAATGCTCTCTGAAGACATATTAAATTGTTTGAGAAAATAATGATTGTCTTCAACAAAATCTCCTCCTTTCAACTTACGGTTTTAATTTGTTTACATTGTTTAAGTCTCAGAACTTAAGGAACATAATCAACTTGGTATTGGAAAAAAACAGAAATATTCTAAAACATCTGTTTTCAAAAGTTAATTTGACTGCCTGACTTCAGGATCTACTACAAAACCACAGTCATCAAGACAGTATGGTACTGGCACAAGGACAGAAATATAGATCAATCGAACAAAATAGAAAGCCCAGAGATAAATCCATGCACCTATGGACACCTTATCTTTGACAAAGGAGGTAAGAATATACAATAGAGAAAAGGCAATCTCTTTAACAAGCGGTGCTGGGAAAACTGGTCAACCACCTGTAAAAGATTGAAATTAGAACACTTTCTAACACTATACACAAAAATAAACTCAAACGGATTAAAGATCTAAATGTAAGACCAGAAACTATACAACTCCTAGAGGAGAACATAGGCAAAACACACTCTGACATAAATCACAACAGGATCCCCTATGACCCACCTCCAAGAATATTGGAAATAAAAGCAAAAATAAACAAATGGGACCTAATAAAATTAAAAGCTTCTGCACAACAAAGGAAACTATAAGAAAGGTGAAAAGACAGTCTTCAGAATGGGATTGACAAAGAATTAATCTCAAAAATATACAAACAACTCCTGCAGCTCAATTCCAGAAAAATAAATGACCAAATCAAAAAATGGGCCAAAGAACTAAATAGATATTTCTCCTAAGAAGACATGCAGATGGCTAATAAACACATGAAAAGATGCTCCACATCACTCATTATCAGAGAAATGCAAATCAAAACCACAATGAGGTACCATTTCATGCCATTCAGAATGGCTGCGATGCAAAAGTCTACAAGCAATAAATGCTGGAGAGGCTGTGGAGAAAAGGGAACCCTCTTACACTGTTGGTGGGAATGCAAACTAGTACAGCCACTATGGAGAACAGTGTGAAAATTCCTTAAAAAACTGGAAATAGAATTGCCATCAGATCAGATGAGATCAGTCACTCAGGCGTGTCCGACTCTTTGAGACCACAGAATCGCAGCAGGCCTCCCTCTCCATCACCAACACCCGGAGTTCACTCAGATTCACGTCCATCGAGTCAGTGATGCCATCCAGCCATCTCATCCTCTGTCGTCCCCTTCTTCTCTTGCCCCCAATCCCTCCCAGCATCAGAGTCTTTTCCAATGAGTCAACTCTTCGCATGAGGTAGCCAAAGTACTGGATTTTCAGCTTTAGCATCTTTCCTTCCAAAGAAATCCCAGGGCTGATCTCCTTCAGAATGGACTGGTTGGATCTCCTTGCAGTCCAAGGGACTCTCAAGAGTCTTCTCCAACACCACAGTTCAAAAGCATCAATTCTTTGGTGCTCAGCCTTCTTTACAGTCCAACTCTCACATCCATACATGACACAGGAAAAACCATAGCCTTGACTAGACGAACCTTTGTTGGCAAAGTAATGTCTCTGCTTTTGAATATGCTATTTAGGTTGGTCATAACTTACCTTCCAAGGAGTAAGCGTCTTTTAATTTCATGGCTGCAGTCACCATCTGCAGTGATTTTGGAGCCCAGAAAAATAAAGTCTGACACTGTTTCCACTGTTTCCCCATCTATTTCCCATGAAGTGATGGGACCGGATGCCATGATCTTCGTTTTCTGAATGTTGAGCTTTAAGCCAACTTTTTCACTCTCCACTTTCACTTTCATCAATAGGCTTTTTAGTTCCTCTTCACTTTCTGCCATAAGGGTGGTGTCATCTGCATATCTGAGGTTATTGATATTTCTCCCATACTGCCATATGACCCAGCAATCCCACTACTGGGCATACACACCGAGGAAACCAGAATTGAAAGAGACACGTGTATCCCAATGTTAATTGCAGCACTGTTTATAACAGCCAGGACATGGAAGCAACCTAGATGTCCATCAGCAGACGAATGGATAAGAAAGCTGTGGTACATATACATAATGGAGTATTACTCAGCCTTTAAAAAGAATACATTTGAATCAGTTCTAATGAGGTGGATGAAACTAGAGCCTATTATACAGAGTGAAGTATGCCAGAAAGATAAACAATACAGTATACTAATGCATATATATGGAATTTAGAAAGATGCTGACAATAACCCTGTATGCGAGACAGCAAAAGAGACACAGATGTATAGAACAGTCTTATGGACTCTGTGGGAGAGGGCAAGGGTGGGATGATTTGGGAGAATGGCATTGAAACATGTATAATATCATATGTGAAACAAATCACTAGTCCAGGTTTGATGCATGATACAGGATGCTCGGCGGCTGTGACTGGCACACTAAGTGTGGCAGACAGGAGCTACCCCACGTCCGAGGTCAGGGGCAGTGGCCGAGAGTGCCAGGCTGCGATGGTGCAGGAATGGCCAAGAAGAGTTACCCAAGTCCGAGGTCAGAGGCGGAGGCCGGGAGGAGCTACCCCACGGCCACACACCTGAGGCCAGGGGTGGTGGATGGGAGGAGCTACCCTACACCCGAGGTCAGGGGTGGCGGCCAGGAGGACCAACCCCATGCCCAAGGCCAGGGGCAGTGGCCTGGAGCACCAACTCCAGTGGCTGCGCAAGCGCAGGAGGGCCTAAGAGAAGCTATTCCACGTTGAAGGTCAGGAAGGCGGCAGTGAGGAACTACCCCTCGTCAAGGTAAGGAGCAGCGGCTGCCATTTGCTGGAACAGCTGTGAAGAGATACCCCATGCCCAAGGTAAGAGAAACCCAAGTAAGATGGTAGGTGTTTCAAGAGGGCATCAGAGGATAGACACACTGAAACTATACTCACAGAAAACTAGTCAATCTAATCACACTAGGACCACAACCTTGTCTAACTCAATGAAACTAAGCCATGCCTTTGGGGCCACCCAAGACAGGCGGGTCATGGTGGAGATGTCTGACAGAATGTGGTCCACTGGAGAAGGGAATGGCAAACCACTTTAGTATTCTTGCCTTGAGAACCCCATGAACAGTATGAAAAGGCTAAATGTCAGGATACTGAAAGAGGAACTCCCCAGGTCAGTAGGGGCCCAATATGCTACTGGAGATCAGTGGAGAAATAACTCCAGAAAGAATGAAGGAATGGAGCCAAAGCAAAAACAATACCCAGCTGTGGATGTGATTGGTGATAAAAGTAAGGTACGATGCTGTAAAGAGCAATATTGCAGAGGAACCTGGAAAGTCAGGTCCATGAATCAAGGCAAATTGCAAGGGGTCAAACAAGAGATGGCAAGAGTGGATGTGGACATTCTAGGAATCAGCGAACTAAAAGGGACTGGAATGGGTGAATTTAACTCAGATGACCATTATATCTACTACTGCGGGCAGGAATCCCTCAGAAAAAATGGAGTAGCCATCATGGTCAACAAAAGAGTCTGAAATGCAGTACTTGGATGCAATCTCAAAAACGACAGAATGATCTCTGTTCGTTTCCAAGGCAAACCATTCAATATCACAGTAATCCAAGTCTATGCCCCAATCAGGATGCTGAAGTAGCTGAAGTTGAATGGTTCTATGAAGACCTACAAGACTTTTTAGAACTAACACCCAAAAAAGATGTAATTTTCATTATAGGGGACTGGAATGCAAAAGTAGGAAGTCAAGAAACACCTGGAGTAACAGGCAAATTTGGCCTTGGTATACGGAATGAAGCAGGGCAAAGGCTAATACAGTTTTGCCAAGAAAATGCACTGGTCATAGCAAGCACCCTCTTCCAAAAACATAAGAGAAGACTCTACACATGGACATCACCAGATGGTCAACACTGAAATCAGATTGATTATGTTCTTTGCAGCCAAAGATGGAGAAGCTCTATACAGTCAACCAAAACAAGACCAGGAGCTGACTGTGGCTCAGATCATGAACTCCTTATTACCAAATTCAGACTGAAATTGAAGAAAGTAGGGAAAAACACTAGACCATTCAGGTATGACCTAAATCAAATCCCTTGTGATTGTACAGTGGAAGTGAGAAATAGATTTAAGGGCCTAGATCTGATAGATAGAGTGCCTGATGAACTATGGACTGAGGTTGCTGACTTTGTGCAGGAGACAGGATAGAGACCATCCCCATGCAAAAGAAATGCAAAAAAACAAAATCGCTCTCATGGGAGGGCTCCAACTAGCTGTGAAAAGAAGAGAAGCAAAAAGCAAAGTAGAAAAGGAAAAATATAAGCATCTGAATTCAGAGTTTCAAAGAATAGCAAAAGATAAGAAAGCCTTCCTCAGCGAAAAATGCAAAGAAATAGAGGAAAACAACAGTATGGGAAAGTCTAGAGATCTCTTCAAGAAAATTACAGATACCAAGGGGCATTTCCTGCAAAGATGGGCTCGATAAAGGACAGAAATGGTATGGAACTAACAGAAGCAGAAGATATTAAGAAGAGGTGGCAAGAATACACAGAAGAACTGTACAAAAAGATCATCACAACCCAGATCATCACGATGGTGTGATCACTCACCTAGAGCCAAACATCCTGGAATGTGAAGTCAAGTGGGCCTTAGAAAGCATCACTATGAACAAAGCTAGTGGAGGTGATGGAATTCCAGTTGAGTTATTTCAAATCCTGAAAGATGATGCTGTGAAAGTGCTGCACTCAATATGCTAGCAAATATGGAAAACTCAGCAGTGGCCACAGGACTAGAAAATGTCAGTTTTCATTCCAATCCCAAAGAAAGGCAATGCCAAAGAATGCTCAAACTACCGCACAATTGCACTCATCTCACATGCTAGTAAAGTAATGCTCCAAATTCTCCAAGCCAGGCTTCAGCAATACGTGAACCATGAACTTGCAGATGTTCAAGCTGGTTTTAGAAAAGGCAGAGGAACCAGAGATCAAATTGCTGACATCCACTGGATCATCGAAAAAGCAAGAGAGTTCCAGAAAAACATCTATTTCTGCTTTATTGATTATGCCAAAGCCTTTGACTGTGTGGATCACAATAAACTGTGGAAAATTCTGAAAAAGATGGGAATACCAGACCACCTGACCTGCCTCTTGAGAAATCTGTATGCAGGTCAGGAAGCAACAGTTAAAACTGGACATGGAACAATAGACTGGTTCCAAATAGGAAAAGGAGTACATCAAGGCTGTATATTATCACCCTTCTTATTTACCTTATATTCAGAGTACATCATGAGAAATGCTGGACTGGAAGAAGCACAAGCTGGAATCAAGATTGCTGGGAAAAATATCAATAACTTCGGATATGCAGATGACACCACCCTTATGGCAGAAAGTGAAGAGGAACTAAAAAGCCTCTTGATGAAGGTGAAAGAGGAGAGTTAAAAAAATTGGCTTAAAACTCAACATTCAGAAAACGAGGATCATGGCATCCGGTCCCATCACTTCATGGCAAATAGATGGGGAAACAATGGAAACAGTGTCAGACTTTATTTTGGGGGGCTCCAAAATCACTGCAGATGGTGACTGCAGCCATGAAATTAAAAGACGCTTACTCCTTGGAAGGAAAGTTTTGACCAACCTAGATAGCACATTCAAAAGCAGAGACATTACTTTGCCAACAAAGGTCCATCTAGTGAAGGTTATGGTTTTTCCTATGATCATGTATGGATGCAAGAGTCGGACTGTGAAAAACGCTGAGTACCAAATAATTGATGGTTTTGAACTGTGGTGTTGGAGAAGACTCTTGAGAGTCCCTTGGACTGCAAGGAGTTCCAACCAGTCCATTCTGAAGGGGATCAGCCCTGGGATTTCTTTGGAGGGATGATGCTGAAGCTGAAACTCCAGTACTTTGGCCACCTCATGTGAAAAGTTGACTCATTGGAAAAGACTCTGATGCTGGGAGGGACTGGTGGCAGGAGGAGAAGGGGACGACAGAGGCTGAGATGGCTGGATGGCACCACTGACTCGATGGATGTGAGTCTGAGTGAACACGGGAGTTGGTGATGGAGAGGGAGGCCTGGCATGCTGCGATTCATGGGATTGGGAAGAGTTGGACACAATTGAGTGACGCAACTGAACTGAACTAACAGGATGCTCAGGGCTGGTGCCCTGGGATGATAAGGGAAGGGAATTGGGAGTTGGGTTCAGGATCGGGAACACTTGTACACCTCTGGCGGATTCACGTTCATGTATTGCAAAACTAATACAATATTATAAAGTAATTAGCCTCTAATTTAAATAAATAAATTTATATTTAAAAAAAGTTAGGTTTGAAAACCATGACTAAACTATTCTGATATGTGCTACCCTGAGTGATTTTCTTTTCCTTTCTCTTTCAATTTATTGAATTATGTGTTCTTTTAGGTTAAGGACTGAGTTATCCAATATTAAAATTTCTGAACTTCTGTAGCATTATTCCTAGCATATATTTCCTGAAAATCAGTCATGTAAGAGTCACTAAATCAAAATAATAATAAGCTACTCATGATCATCAAAGTCATTCAAATATTTTGATGTATTGCAACAAAACAGTGCTCAAAGATGATTCTAAACATCTGTGAGTAATATGACCTACATAACCTTGTGTTTGCTGTCAATTTCCTAGTCCAGTTTCTTACTGTTCATTTGTAGATTTCTTTGACTCAGTTAACAAAAGACTTTGCAATATGTCACAGGTTCCAATGTCTTTTGCATCTTTTTTTTTTAATATTAGTTTTTAAAATTTTATTTATTTTAATTTAGATATTTAATACATTTTGAGTTTATTTTTGTGTATGGTGTTAGAAAGTGTTCTAGTTTCATTCTTTTCAAGTGGTTGACCAGTTTTCCCAGCACCACTTGTTATAAAGATTGTCTTTTCTCCATTGTATATTCTTGCCTCCTTTGTCAAAGATAAGGTGTCCATAGGTGCCTGGATTTATCTCTGGGCTTTCTATTTTGTTCCATTGATCTATATTTCTGTCTTTGTGCCAGTACCATACTGTCTTGATGACTGTGGTTTTGTAGTAGAGCCTGAAGTCAGGCAGGTTGATTCATCCAGTTCCATTCTTCTTTCTCAAGATTGTTTTTTTGCCTAGATGTATTTTTTGTCTAGATGCATTCCTACTTACTCTTTTTTTTTTTCTTTCTTTTTATTTTATTTTTTAACTTTACAATATTGTATTGAAGCTATGGTTTAGGGGAGGATATGTGTATGTGAGTGTTGCAAATATATGAGAAATGTCTGTAACTTTCCTCAATTATTCTGTGAACCTTAAAATACTCTTTAAAAAGTCTTAATAATAATAATTCAAGGATTCCCCAAATGTCCAGTAGTTAGCACTTGGTGCTTTCACTGCTGAGGGCCTTGATTCAATTCTTGGTCAGATAGCTAAGATCCCACAAGTTGTGCAGTGGGGCTAAAAATAATCAGCATAAATGACATATTATCTCCCCAAATAAACTCATCTCAAGATTTTTGTGCTTATTGTACAATTATCCACTGTTGCACAGATAACACTATGGCAATTGTGTGTTTTATTAAATAAAGGAATAATTTACTGAATAATTAGAATTTACCATGGTATTTTCCTTTCTTCAGCTTAAATTGAGTGGAAATATATATATATATATATATATATATATATATATATATATATATATATATATGTTTTATAAAGATATCATTCCCTTTTTGTGATACTTCACCTCAGGCATTTAGAAGTGTTAACTAACTATAGACATATCATCAATAAGAAGAGAAGAAGGGAAACTTTAGAAGGATAAGAAGTAAGACTTAAGCTATTCAACCCACTTTTTAAACAGAGATGATTTTGTGGATCATGCGGTAGATCACCAATTTGATTCACAGTTTCTGAATTTAAAACAATTTTATTGAGGTGTAGTTTATTTACAATACTGTGCTAGTTTTAGATTCTTTGCTAATTTATATAAAACACAATTTGTTATGATTTATAATCATGTCAAAGGAAAAATATGAAAAAATGAGAGATGATATAGATTAAAAAAAAATGTAGTGTACACTTAGGTGTTCTTGACATCATTTGGCTTTTTAAAGAGATTGGAAAAGGCAATGAGTAAGGATATTTTTAGTGAGAAACCTGAATAGACTGCAGGTATATTTCCTTAGTTTTGCTATCTAGAAGATGGAACTGTCAAAATAATCTCTCACTATGTCAGACTTTAGAAGCTAAATTATTAATTCAACCACATTTTCTCTCACATCATTTATACAAAAGAAGTCAATTAAGTGGAATATTAAAAGCTGATGAATCAAACACTGGCATAAAATAGCAATTAGAAAATAATCAGTTAATGAAGTAAAATGACAATTGAAAAGTCATCTAATGACAGTAATAGAACTAGTGCATTAACAAGAAGTGACACTGAAAAATAGAAATGCCAAATACAACAGTTATGATGACTAAAAATGTATTAGAGAGATTCATACATATAATTAAGTTAAAACACCTCCAGTGCTTAGGATATTTTTCTGGTATTGTAACAAAAAAAAACCTTAAATTTAGTCTGCTTTAGATATGACCTCCAAGTAAATACTCTCACATTTATAAAGCTATCCTCTGAACACTGTTGAAACTAGATAACGCAGTTTAAAAAATACTCATACCTAAATTTCATGAATATTAATATGTAAGATGCATATACATAGGCATAAGGAAAGGGCTCTTTCTTTCTTACAGGGCTTGCATTAATGGAAAAAGCCCTGACCACCATCAAATGGCTCAGAATGAGGGATAAAGCTGGTGTGTTGCTAGTTTGAAGTGAGGAATGTTAGGATGAATTGAAGTGATTAAATTTCCAGGATTTCTCCCTTCCCAAAAGACTCTCTGTAATATGTACAGGTTCTCTGTACATATGACAAAATTCTAAATGAGTTATCACCTCATCATCAGTTGTTGTTCAATTACTAAGTCATATCCGACACTTTACAACGCTATGGACTGCAGCAGGGAGGATTCCATATCCTTCACTATCTCCCGGGGTTTGCACAAATTCCTGTCCATTGAGTTGGTTATGTCATCCAACTATCTCGTCCTCTGTCACACCTTCCCCTCTGCCCTCAATCTTTCCCAGCATCAGAGTATTTTCCAATGAGCAGACTCTTTGCAACAGGTGGCCAAAGTATTGGAGCTTCAGCTTCATTCCTTCCAATGAATATTCAGGATTAATTTTCTTTAGGGTTGACTGATTTGATCACCCTGCAGTCCAAGGGACTCTCTAGAGTCTTCTCCAGCACCACAATTCAAAAACATCAATTCTTTGGCACTCAGCCTTTTATACAGTCCAACTTGCACATCTGTACATGACTAGTGGAAAAACCTTAGTTTTGAAAATGCAGAACTTTGTCAGAAAAATAATGTCTCTGATTTTTAATAAGCTGTCTAGGTTTGTCATAGTTTTCCTTCCAAGGAGCAAGTGTCTTTTAATTTCATGGCTGCAGGTGGCACTTTTGGAAAATAACTCTCCTGCCAACACAGGAAACATAGGCTATGTAGTTTAGATCTTTGGTTGGGAAGATTCCATGGAGGAGGGCATGGCAATCCACACCAGTATTCTTGATTAGAGAATACCATGAACTGAGGAGCCTTGTGAGTTAAGGTCTGTAGGTTCTAAAAAAGTTGGACATGACTGAATCCACCTAGTATGTACTCACAGAAGTAGGGTTGCTTGATGATATAGTAATCATGTTTTTATTTGTGGAGGAAGGCTTCCCTGGTGGCTCAGATGCTAAAGAATCTGCTTGCAATGAAAGAGACCCAGGTTTGATCCCTGAGTTGGGAAGATCCCCTTGAGAAGGGAATACTACCCACTCTAGTATTCTTGCCTCAAGAATTCCATGGACAGAGGAGCCTAGAGGGCTACAGTCCATGAGGTTGCAAAGAGTCAGACATGACGGAGTGATTAAGATTTTCAGCATCAGTAATTAGTCTGAAATCTAAGAAAATCCTGTGAAAAAATAAACAATGAAAAATGTAACTAATACACTTTTAGACATTAAATGACATTTATGGTATTGGTACAGACTGTTTTTACAAAGATAATTTATTTTTTAAACTTTATTGGAGTATTTTATTTAAAACTTTGTGTTAGTTTCAGATGTAAAGTCAAAATGAATCAGTTATACACATACAGATGTCTACTCATTCTTAGATTCTTTTCTCATATTGGTCATTCCAAATATTGAATAAAGTTCCAGTGCTATGCAGTAGGTCCTTAACTATTATACATAAAATTTATAGCTTTTAATTTGTTGATAGAATAAAGTGTCCATTTGTAATCCATCTACTTCCAGACTGGAAAAAAAGAAGTCAAAGTTACTATTTTTTTAATACTGAAATATTTATGAATAATTGTCTCCTCCTCTTGGAACATTTTGAATGTTCATGTAATATTTTATTGATTCGGGTCATTTTTTGGTGAAAAGGATGAGATCTAGATTAAGTTATTTATAGTTTGAATAGAATTTGATCTGATGATTCTGCTATCAATTTCTCCTTATTTAAAAGACTTTCATCATTAGCTATGTCTCTATTTAAAGTGCTGACATGTAATATCACTATGTAGCATGAAGTAACTGCCCTATTACTATGATTCCTGATTATACACACAACATATGAAATCAAAGTTCATTCTTTTTTTTCCTTACATGATATATAATGGAATCAGTTTGAGCTAAAAACCATGGCTTATTTCAGAGGAATTGAAAATTAATGAATAACTATAGGACTCAACCCTCATGAGACAGGGTAAGAAAAACAAGTCAAATTATAAAATTGCTCTTAAGTTAAATAGTGCACAGCTTATGAACCAATACATGTCACCCGTGGAAATTATTATCCCTTGGAAATGTCTTCAGGTTTCTTCCTACATGGATTATATACATCCTGATATATTTGATACTCTCTCCCCCTTTCTCTTTTTCCTAAAGCTTTTTTAAAACCTGGTTCATGGATTTTTTAAAAATTATTCTTGAGATATGAATATTCATCTTCCTTTATAGCCATTTTTATCTGGCTTTGCCCTATAAAAATTAGTAATGAAAAATATTGGTTTTAGAAAAACCTTGCTTGTAAGTGTTATTAAATATACAAATGTAAAGCAAACCCATGAATTAAAACTTACGGTGCCAACTCAAATGTGCGTGCTTGTGCATAGTAAGTCGCTTCAGTCATGTCCAACTCTGTGTGACCCCATGAACTGTAGCCCTCCAGGCTTCTTTGTCCATGGGATTCTCCAGCCAAGAATAGTAAGTAACTGTTAATTTTCTTGCTATAATAAGCACTTAAATAAAATAACTTATGTCCACATTGGGCTTCCCTAGTCACTCAACTGGTAAAGATTCCACCCTCAACCAGAACACCCAGATTCGATTCCTGGGTCTGGAAGACCCACTTGAGAGGGGATAGGCTACCCACTCCAGCACTCTTGGGCTTCCCTGGTGGCTCAGACAGTAAAGAATCTGTCTGCAACGTGGGAGACCTGGGTTTGATCCGTGGGTTGGGAAGATCCCACTCAATTATTCTGGCCTGGAGAATCCATAGACAGAGGAGCCTGGGGGGCTATAGTCCATGGGTCTTAAACACTGAGCCACTTTCATTTTCATGTTCACATTATAGTCAAGGTAATTCTAGTGTTGTGGGACCTACTTCTTTCATAAGGATTACTTTTCATTTAATTTGAAAATGTACTCAGAGGTGAAGAGGGAGAATGTTTTTCCTCTGTGCCTAGGATGTTAATATCTATTATGGCAACTGCCATAGAATGGGAAAAGTAGTACCTTCTCCATCATGAATGCTTAGGGTGTTTTTGTACTAATAGAAATTTTTAAATTAGTCCATCATGTATGTTTCTACGAATGTTTTAAAACACTTTATGGTTGTGTAATGCCAATTTATAAAACAAAGAAGCAGATATCTGAGAAAAGTTATCCTAAACCAAAAAATTACAATCCTTTAAATTTTTAAGGTTTTCCAAATTTCCTGATGGAGTATTTACCACTAGAATTAAGAACAACCATTGCTATGTTTAAATATCCAAGATAGATTTTCTCTCCCTTTTTTTTCCCTTATAGTTTTATAATTGACAGGCACCTAAATATATATATATATATATATTATATATATATATGGAAACAGAGTATGTTTATATATATATATATATATATATATATATGTTATATATATATGTTCCATATACATATAAATATGGAAACAGAGTATGTTTCCATATTTCCTTTTCCTACCAGCTTGCTCTATAAGTACACAGATCTGACTGTACTATTATTTTATCTGATGTTATATGAAAATTAATTTACAGATGAAGGAATATATAAAATAATGTTTTAAGTGTAGATCCACCTAATCAAGGGCATACATGATATATTCTTGAAACATGAGTTGAGCAGATCTTGTTTCTTTGTGTGTCTTAAAAACATGAATAAGTGTTTCCCATAAATATGTTGCATAAAAAGCTGCTATTACAAGTGTCAAAGGCAAAATTATGAAATAGCAATATCTGTCACCATTTGCATATTTTATGATGTGCTATTGTTCACTAAATTCCAATTTCTTGTTATTTTTATATATTTTCTACTCCAACTAAAGTTCTCTGTAAGGGTTTGTTCTCTGGATTTGGTTTTAAATCATTCACATCCACATATGCATAAACACAGAACATATCTTTGAAACAAAATCTTGTTTATATGTCAATGGATAGGTAATTTAAAAGCAGAACTATTATGGTTGACATACTGAAAAGGCCCCTGAGTTGTCTTACCATGAATCATGCATTATAAGGTACGTTTTAGCTGAAAGTTACTATATTTAAAATTTTGTTTTCAACTGAATAGTCTACGCTTCTATCTTAAGACACTAGAAGAGCAAACTGAACATATATAAAAGGAAAATAATAAAATTTGCACTGAAATTATGAAGTAGGTAATATTAAAAGACAACTTCAACAAAAACACAAATATTTCTTTGTAAAAACTGACAACATAGACATATTTGAGCTAGACTTCACTTTCACTTTTCACTTTCATGTATTGGAGAAGGAAATGGCAATCCACTCCAGTGTTCTTGCCTGGAGAATCCTAGGGACAGGGGAGCCTGGTGGGCTGCTGTCTATAGGGTCGCACAGAGTCGGACACAACTGAAGCGACTTAGCAGCAGCAGCAGTAGCAGCAGCAGCTAAAGATTAAAAAACAAAAAAAAAAGAAACGATTTAAATTACAAAAATAAAAAAAAAAAAGAGTAAACCTCATCACCAATCTTACAGAAATGAAAATGATTTTAAGGGATTGTTATGAACAAGTACACACTAATAAATTAGATAATTAGATTAGGTGAAATGCACAAAGAAAGACAGCATTAAGTCATGTCGAACTCTTGGGATCTCATAAACGGTAGCCTGCCAGACTCCTCTGTCCATGGGATTCTCCAGGAAAGAATAATGGACTGGTTTGCCATTTCCTTCTCCAGGGGAACTTCTCAATCCAGGAACTGAACCCAGGTCTCCCACATTGAGGGCAGATATTTTAATGACTAAGCTACGTGGGAAACAGGGAAATGCACAAGTTGATAGAAAATCAAAAGGGCCACATATGGCTAAATAAGAAA